>NW_010182402.1:310-58562 GCF_000695765.1 Mesitornis unicolor | reverse complement strand
CCGCCATTTACATTCTCCTCACTCTGTCACCCAGTATTCCATCTAGCAAATATCTACCCCTCATTAGGCATGCCGATACGTCTTAAATCCTGCTTTGCTGCTAAGAAAATTCATGGCAAGGAAATTAGCCTGTTTTGTTGTTGACAAAAGTCAGTTCTGAAATCATATTTAACATCTAAATGGGCGTACAAGTTTTTCTTTAGCTACAGGGACATGGAACAGAAATCCATACACAAACATAATCATCCCTGGTTTTCTGCAATATTATTACATGTTTTCTGTTGTTATGCAAATTTTCAGATTCTGTTATATTATTATTGTAATTCTTTGGACATATTTCAATAAATCTTCCTAGCATTCACTGTTAATGTGATTGTAAATCATGTTGATATTTCCTTTGGCTAGTGGTAGCCAAAGAGGGAACAGCTGGGCTGGCATATTTTTCCAGTAACTTTTTGGGATCTCCTGGATTTCAGAGGTTTGAGTATCCCTGAACTTGCTGTTGAGGAAAGGCATGAGATTCCAAAGGGCCATCTTAGTGATGCTTTTCATGACTGCAGTCTGGTACTGAACATCAGGCCAGAGGATGAGGCTCTTTGGAAACTCTTCCAATGCACAGGAACTGTAGGCTTAAAAACAGCTGACAGCAATAAAATTAGAATTGTGGTCTGCATGGAAAAACAAATCTAAAAAGAAATTTTCAGAGAATTCACTCATGGGTGTTAAGCTTATAAATACTTCTGATGCTAAGGAGAGGTGAAAGTGGTGTTTAAAGACCAACTGTCATAACTCAGGGTTTCTCCAGAGATCTGAATTTTAAGAAAGAACCATGCAGAAAATGGAAGGAAAGCCAAATTTCTGAGGAGGAGCTTACAAAGATAAAATTTGGAAGGTCCAGGCATACAAACACAATTGAGACATACTCTGCAAAAAACTCAAGAGTTGTACAGAAACATGAATGCTAATAAAAGGAAAAAGGAGCTGATTTACTGTTTAACAGTGAAGGAAAACTGGTAATATATAGCTGATATGTTTTCTTTTGGTTGTTTTTGGTTCAGCATTTGCTACCTGAGGAACTGATGACAGAGCTAATATCTATACTATTAAATAAAGGATTATAGGTTACTTAGGTAAATAAAACTTGTCCTGCATGTGCAGTCTCTCTGCAATCTCTGGGCTTTTTATGACTCATGTCTGAGGTATCCTTGAGGATGAACAGGGTTCTGGAAGGCCTAACTAAACAAACAGGACAACTTCAGAAGGGGTAAAGAGGAGCAGGAGGAAACTGCCTCATCAGTTAGACAGGACACATCCTAGAAGAAAAATGTAAGAAGTATATGCTTTATAACAAAAAGCATGTATTTGTATTAAATGAGTCTTGTCAAGCTATACTTATTTCATTCTGTGATAGTGTAAGCCACTCCTTGATAAGGAAAAAAAAGAGGAAAAGTAACAGTAATAGGTATTTTGATATTAAGTAAGGCTTCTGACACTGCCTTACTCCTGACATACTCAAATAGAGACACTGAGTCTAGGTTCATTATTGCAAGATAAATGTACAACCTATTGGAAAAATCTGTAAATGATTATCAGTATTTCATGAACTGGCAAGTTGAATAAAGTAGTACTCCACATAGAGTGTCAAGTTTTTCGTAATGACTTTAGTAACACAAATAGAACATTGTAACCTACGTGTACTTTGTGGGACAGGTTGAAAGGAGGACCAGTTAGATTCCCACCTTTTGCCTTTTCCAAGCTTGCTCAGCTTCTTGAGTTGTATTCTGCAGCTGAAATACCATTTTAACCCTGTCCAGTCTCTGCTGAATTCATTCCAGTTTGTCAGTGCTGGATGAGTACTGGCGACCCCCAAACTGTGTATTGTACTCTAGATGTGGTCTTCAAATACTGAATAAAAGGGACTAATCACTTCCTGGGGTATGCTGGCTCCATTCTTCCGAATGCAGCCCAGTATGTGGTTAGGCCTTATTGTTGAAAGGGCATACTGCTGAACTTGCTGTCCATGTTGACTCCCCAGGTCCTTCACTACAAAGCTGCTTTCCAGTAGATTCCCAGCTAGAACCGTTAGGTAAGGTTATTCTGCCTTTGGGATTCAGGAGTTTTTTCAGCCAGTTCTTACAGCCTGTTGAGCTCCCTCTGAAACACAATCCCGCCCTGCAGTGTGTTGATCACTCTCTCAAGCTTGGTGTCATCAACAAACTTGCTGAGGGCACATTCCATCCTATTCATTCTCAAAATGTTAAGTGTAATGCAGACATAAAACAGCATCAGCCCCAGTATTAGCCCCTGAGGAATGCCATTAATATTAGCCAACAGTTAGTCTTTGCACTACAAAACTCTGTTCTCTCTTCATACAACCAGTTTTTCCACAAACTATTTTGTAGCTCACCCATCCAGCCCATCTCTCTCTAGCTTGACTAACAGGATACTAGGGGAGACCATGTTAAAAGCCTTGCTGAAGTCAAAGAAAACAACATCCACTGCTGTTCCTTTGCTGAGACAATTATGTGTTCATAGAAAGCAATAAGGTTGTTTGAGTGTGATTTGCCTTTGGTAAATACACATTAGCTGTTCTCAATCACTTTCTTTCTCTGGAGATGTTCAAAACCTGCCTGGACACCTTCCTGTGTAACCTGATCTAGGTGTTCCTGCTCCGGCAGGGGGATTGGACTAGATGATCTTTGAGGTCCCTTCCAATCCCTAACGTTCCGTGATTCTGTGATTCTTTTCCTGGAGTCCTGTCCAGGCATATGAAGGATAACTCCAGCAGTATTTGTTCCATAATCTTCCCTGGGAGACTGGGATGAGACTGCCTGCCTCTACATCCCCATATACTCCTTGCCCTTCTTGAAGGCCTTTGTCTTCTAAAAAGTCATCAGGAACCTCCTTCCATTGCCATGACCTTTCAATGAATCAAAAGTGGCTTTTCGGTGTAATTGGTCAGCACTGTCAGCACCCATGGGTGCCTCCCATCTGATCCCTTGGACTTGTGTATGCCCAGCTCATGCACGTAGTGCCTTCCTCTGCTGCGGTAGGGCTTCTCAGGTGTGGTTGAGCTTTGCCCTCCCTGTCCTCCCATCCTGCATGTCAAGGAAATGTTTCTGTATTCCTCCTGGGTAGCCACCAGCTGAAGGTCATAGCGGTTATTTGTCAGTGGTGTTTTCTGTAGTATGTGAGGGTTTCTTCCACAACCTTATAATGTGTCTTTGTATAAAGTGCCGCTGAAATAATCTTTCTACTGCACTCAGCAGTGCTAAGACAGAAATACTGTGTTTCTGTGGCTGGTCTTGAGACTACATTTTGAAGAAAATACCAGCCAACTGGAGGCCTAGAGAAAGATCAGAAGCTTTGAACACACAACACTAGAAGAGATTGGGAGAATTCAGACTGTTGATCCTAGCATGTTCTGTTTAGATAGTGCTGCTGTTAAAAATGTAATATATGGCAAATAGGACCAGAAGCAAACAGTGCAAATAATAAAAAGTAGACATTAGCTCAGGCAATGGTGTTCCAAGGATAACTCACTGAAAGATTGCTGGGGACCATGCAGATATTGCATCATCTTATGTATTTTCTGAAATAATTCTAATATATCAGCGTAGTTCCTGTGTGCCCTGATTTGTGGGAGAGGATGAACAAAAGAAATTCTTCACTTCCTCTCTGTGAGCCAATTGTATTATTCAACACAAAAATTAATCAGCAGGAAGTGTGTTCAGAAAATGAAGGCTATAAAAATGTTGCTCTGCAATTTACGGTAATATTAATATTTACATCCTTTTTTATTTCTAATTGTAAATGGTTAAATTTTAATAGATTTTTTTTTTCCCCTCCTCATTTTCAGTCTGATACAAAAATATTGCTGTTCAGTACCCCTAAACAAAATATGTTCTTCTGGACATGCTTGTGCAAGGAAATCTTAAAGAAAACAGCTCTTTTTCTTTTAAGTTATGTTTTAATTGTGAGGTTGCCATGAATGCAAAGCATGCTTTCCACATCTATAAACTGATGATCTCTGCTGTTTTGATTTGGAATGTGGTTTTGATGTCCTTGAAAAATCACAGTGGTAGCAGTAAATTGTTTTAATTAATGAATTAGAGAGCAACGGATTTGCTGAATCAGGTTTATTGACATAATTATCGCTGGAATAAAAAGGAGGAATAAAGATCTGTCAGAGCTGTGAGACTGTTTGTTTTGTTGTCATTTGAAAGCAAGTTTCTCAGCCACCACTTTGTTCATTTCCTGTATAGTTATGTGGATTTGATGTGGTGTGTACATATATACACACACATGCATACACATGGATTTATATATTCATTAGACAAAACCAAATTAATGGTAGAGATAGTCTAAATAATACCAGTAGGTACTATAAGCCAATAAAATAGGCTTATTAATATTCAGTTGTTTTAAAGGCTTCATCTAATTTTGATTTGAAATAAGATTTTAATTGTATAATTAAATATGTCATATTGAGAAATAATCTAATAATGGTTTGAACTTTAAAGTAAATATAAGTTGTGCTATTGTCAGAGTATCAGTAATAATTTGTAGGTGACAGTCTTTGTATGCTGGTCAAATAATAATGAGAAAATTTGTCAAGTTTGGTTTTTTTTTGTTTTGTTTTTTTCTTCACAAAAAGCTGCAAAGGCTTTTGGAGCAGACAGTTCTTTAAAACAAACTCTTATTAAACCCATGTAAAGACTTATTTTGATGTTTTCTTTGATTCAGATGAGAATTCTGTTTGAAATTGTTTCAAGTCAAATTTGAAAATTAATTCCTTTTACAATTATTAAAACAATATGTGAATTCGACTGATCAGAACCTTTTTTGGCCTATATAATGTGCTGTCGGATCTGTTGACAAATTTATAAGCTTTTTTTTCTTGATTTAAGGTGGGAAGAAGAGGAGTTCTCAAATCTCAGGAAAGGAAATGCTTATTAAGAAGCTGTGGTTCTGACTTTTATTCCAACAGCCCCGTCATTCAGTATACCATTTTCTTTGTAAATTATATAGGGTTTGTGTTTAGTTATCTATTGTTTTGACTTGTATGTTGTCGAGAACAAGTGTGGTTTTGATACACTGAAACCAAGGAGAATTTTTTTCTTTACTCCATGTTAGAAACCTTTCAGTGGGAGGGTTAGTCCAGATTTCTGTATAATGCATGGGAATTTGTAAAATGCTTCTCAATATCTTACTTTGATTTTTTTTTTTTATTTTCACAATTGTGAACCCAGAGCATTAAGTTAGGAAGAATCAGAGGGAACATTCTAAAATAATTATGGATTAAATTATGAAGATGCAAATGGTTAATAGGCATATCTCTCCTGCCTTCTGTAAGAGCACCAATATAAGCTAATGCTTTTCCTGGAGTTTGAAGGTTCTGTGCAGCTGCTGTGCCAGGTCTGTGCTGCTGCTGGCAAATCCCTCCCTGGAGTACCTGTGGCTGCTGACTAGGTACTTCTGCGACACAATGGGAGCATTTCCACCTCTGGTGCAGTATTCACAGCAGGAAAAAGAAGTATCTGACCTGGGAAACCCTTGTTCTGAATTTTCAGGCCATGACAGAATGAAGACTGACAACAAGCTGATTTCTCTGGTTGACTGCATGATGATTGCTTTTTGTCCTTTGTGGTGAAATAGATGCATAAATGTGTGTATACGGCTATGTGTGCATATATACATCTATCCTTACACAACCTTTTCTTACAGTTTTCTTACAGATTGAACATACAGGGTTGAAGACAGTTTTCTTCTTCTTCAAATGATGTAGAAACTTTGAAACATTTCAGAGCAAATCCATGCAGTCAAGAGCATAGGCTAAGGAAAGTTATTCTGGTGTTACACACTGCCACTGACCTACTATGTGCTGGTGAAAGAGATTGATTTCCTCCACCCCAGTCACTGGGTTTTTATAAATGTAATGGTTCTATAAACAGCTTTATAGTTTATCAATAAGTATAATGTCCAAATAAAAAGTCTTCTATAACTGTTCATACCTGATGCTATGGAGTCTCAATCTGCACCTGTGGCAGACAGGCTAAAGAAGTCAGGTCTCTTTGTCTCTGCACAAAGCTTACATTTCTTTTTTTTTAGTGGGTTTCACTGAACCAAACTGTACTGATCGTTTGTGCAGGTCATAGAAAAATAGCAGAAATGAGAAGTCTAAGATCCTTTTTGGCAAAAGTTAGTTCTTGGAGAAGGTTTCAGAGTTGTCCTTTATGCCTGCTGTTCAAGATCGATATTGGATGTATCAAGATAGTTTGTAATCTTTGAAGGTCTTTTGAATATTCAAAGTTTCCAAGATATCTAGGTCAAAATCACTTTGAAAGGAATGGCCTCTATCATCACTGTTTGGTTAAATGTATAGTACCCAGTCTCCTGCCATGTAGAGTTAACCAGAACTGTTCAAGCTGCTAAGTTCTTCATTGTGTGATTGTTGTATGTTCTATGAGGAGATTTATCTAAAATGGCTTCAAAGCTGCACTCAGTGGGAAATTCTGCTTCTCATTCCCTAAACTACTTTAGCTGCAGAGAACATATGACGTCTTTTTCATTAACTGTTTTTGCTGCTTGTTTGCTTTCAGTGGAGTTCTAGGAGGTTGTTATATTGTTTTGTAAACTCAATATTGCTGGGTCCTGGCTGCTCATGGCAATTGAGATGAGATTAGATGCTTTTGTTAACAGGCCCCAGACTTTAAATTTACAGAGACTAGGCACCATCTGCTCTCAATTAAAGGTCCTGAGCTCTGAAATTAATTCCTTCCATTGGTCCATTAGACTCAGTCTTTAGACCTGAAGTCATGATAAGGTTATATTAGCCTCTCAAGCCTTGGAAAAGTGGCGAGTTCACGCAGGGACAGTACTGGATATTCCTTTTGGTCCTTGTATCAGTGTAGTTAGAAGACAGAAAGTAATGATCGTTTTCCCATTTTACAGGTAGAGTGAGATTTTTGAAAAGCGCACTGGAGATTTAGAGCTCACATCCTCATGAGTTGTAATAGGACTTGTGCTACTAAATCATATAAGTGCTATTGAAAAACTTTCCCAGAAAAATCAAGTTAATATAGAGAATGCTGACTAAATTCACAGGAAGACTTGATATAGAAGGGAGCTGAGTATAGAAGTCTGTGGCTCCCAGGATAGCATTTGCTCGTTAGATTAGCTGTGCTTTGCCTCAGCTGTCTTCCATTGATTCCGTCTGCAGCTGCACAATGATGGGAGATCTTACCAGAAACCTTGGCCCTACAATTGTTCCGCCAGTGCTTTTGCTGAATTTATATATTTCCTGTGGTGTGAAGATATTGCAGAGAAGAAATGGATGGACAAATTGTTATGTATTTTTGTGGTTGTTACTCATCACCCAGTTTTTCATTTCCTTTCTGTATTTAACTGAAAATTCAAGTTTGCTCGTTCAAAATACAGCAGGGAATACTGTGGAGTGGGGAGAGCCTATAGCCACAAGCTTTTTAGTTCCAAAAGAAAAGCTTTAAGACACCAAATAACTACACTGGTTGTTTAAATTTAAGATCAGTTTCTCATACACATGAAAATGTATTTTAAAGGTTTCAGGATCTGATAGTTCCTCAACAGACTTTGGTTTAATTTATGCAGTGCTAGCAATTTTCTGGAGTACAGTGTGTAAGAGTACTGGTTTTGAGACAAAAATCTCTTCATTGTCTAGGAGTATTCCTGTCTTATCCCAAAATGCGATTTATTAGAATATTTTGGGTTCTGCTGGCCATTAGGCTATGAGTAGAAATAAGCAAAGAGAGAGTTCATATGCTTGTTTTTATTCCTATCTAACAATCCCCATGACATAAAAAATGCAACAGTGTTTGACTTCATACAGAGAGTAAACAAAGTCAAAGTGACTGCCTTCTCAGCATGGAAGGAATGACTTGTGACTGCTCCACCTAAGTGCTGCTTGTTGGCGACCTGTCAGCCAGAGGTTAAACTCGGGAATTCCGGTTTTTATTACTCTTTCTCAGTATTTTCCTTACGTTCGCATAACTCTCTGTCCAACTCATAAATTTCTTATTCACAGGGCAGTGAGGGTACTTACCCACTCCCAGTGCTGTAGAGGTTTATACCTTCAAGGCTGACTGCAATGCCATTTTCTTCTGCCATCTTGATGCTGCCAAGGCAGTTTTATGAAGCCGTGGCACTCCTCTGTTGTTTTTTAGGTTGCCAGAAGGTGGCTATACCTGACAGCGGAGCCCTGTAACTACTGGCTGAAAAAGGCTGAAATACTTTTTTCATGTCCATGGGGAAAACCCTGCTTCTTGCTGTTCTAGCAGTTACGATTCTTATTTCCAGCAGGTCAAGTCTCAAGCAGACAAGAACCTGTTGCCTTTAAAAAGTAGGTTTCACTACGATCTAGGTGTGGCCATGTAACAGCTTTTTAATGGGGTTCTTAGCCAGGTAAAAATAAGTCTTTTGTCTGCTGCCTGCAATCAGGAGCTCATAGAGTTGAATAACTTGAAGGATGTCTATTTTTCAAGCTTATCTAAACTAGAATAATGCTGGAGTCCCCATGATACTAGGCACAGTTTGACAAGTGTGGCTTATTTGGTTATGTGACACATGTGTACATTCTATAATTCAGTTTTAGTTATTACAAATGCCCAGCTACATTTTTGAAAAGCTAAGTTAGAGTTCTTACCTTTTATTTCAAATGTAATGTATCATATAAAACTATTAACTGAACTTACCCCAAAAATGCTGAAGTGTCCACTTTGCATACATCATTAACACTCTCCTTATCCAGAGAGTAATCTTTGTACTTCTGGGACTTTGGGAACACATTTAAACAACTATAACAATATTGAAAATATGGTTACAGAGTCTGTGTAATTTTAGTTAGCAATTTGCTTTAAAAAAAGCCCCACAAATTAATTTCTTTCTTGTTTTCTTACAAGTTCTTTGTTCTTTGCAGTATCAAATATACTGATTTTTATGAAAATGTTAATCGGCTTACCTTTGTTCAGAGTGGATTTTTGTTCCCCTGATCAGCTCTGCACAACTGAATTTTTCATCCTCTTTTCCGAGGTATTTCAGTGTTAGGAAAAAAACATTTAAAAGAATTCTGATAAATTATTCCTTTTAAAAAAAGAATCTACTGCAATGCACTTTTGTTAAGGCTGAAGAGTTAATTGAACTCAAAGATCTCTGTTTTGTTTTCAATGCGAACGATATCTATGCTTGGTAAATATAAGAGACAGTGTCTCTTGGGGAACTGGGTTACATGCTTCCCTGCCAATTCTGGTTACCCCAGAATTCATAATACGATTCTGAAGTAACCATTTAGGTGACATGAGACTACTGATTATCTCAAAATCCAGTCTAAAGGAGAGTTTGAACACAGTACACTAAAAGATACGGGAAAAAAAATTCATAGTCATATCCAGAAAAGAAATGCTTTCTGAATGTTTTTTATCATACTCTGTGATGCTACTTTTATGAAACAATGGTTCTCCTCACCAGAACCTATAAAAAAAACCCAGACAGGGTTACATATTTTTAATGCAAAATGTGTGATTATCCTGTTTTACCTTCAGAGACAAACAAACAATATAAAAAAGTTATTTAAAAAAACCTCACCCTACCAAAAAAGCTCAACCCAAAAACCCCACAACCTTTTCTTCCATTGTGGTCTTTATTTTTCCTTGTTAAATCAAGCCTGACCTAATCTTTTATGAGTTGTTTTTGTGTCTGCATTACCTCAGGCTGTGCTCTCATCAGACTTCACATCCTAAGTGGACTTGAGTTTTGGATAGTCTGTGGAAATAATCAAAGAAAATGTACCGTACTCCTGGATGTGATGATAATGGTTCATTATGTCCATTAAATTTAGTACTGAATCAGTGCTGAGTATTCTGCTGTGAATTCAGGTTAGACTCAGTGTCCTGATCACTTGTAATTACTGAAGCACAACTGTTAGCTCAGCTAAACTCCAATCCCAGTGACTTTCATTCTGCTTATCAGTTTCTTCTGAACTTTACATGTGGGAAGCTTTCAAAGTATTTGCTTTGAAGTCAGAGATTCTGCAATGAAATCCTGATTTCTAATTTGCTGTCTCTGCATTTGCATGTTACTTCATCTTTCTTATTTTGTTTTCCAACTTATAAATGGGCTTCCTAATGCTCATTTTTTGTCCAACTTCCTAACTCTTCCTTTTTCACCTTCTTGAGCTGAATAATTTGAAAAGGTTGGGTATCTTTTTAATATATATGTATGTGTATATAGTTGTATATAATATATATTTGCAGTTACTTTAAAAATGGCCTAACTTTTATAAATTTGGAAGGGCTTCTGAATCCTGCAAATAATCTTACTGAATTTTGTCCAATTAAAATAATAAGGTGGATGTAGAAACCTAGACTATTTCTAGTAATTTCAGATGAGATTGCAGTAAAAGCACTGCACAAATTATAAGCAACTTTAAGCTTGCTTTGGCATATTCTGCATAAATGCAAATGGTTTTTTGTGTTCTTAAAGTGTATGTCAAATTGCTATTACTAGAAATGTGTTCTTTATCTGCTTGTACAGGATTAACAGAGCAGAGAAGATGTTACTGCCCTTTCCTTGGTTATGTGCCACCTCCCATTACAGCAGAGTACAGCTGAGCTAGTGTTCTTGTCCAGGCTTTGGCTAAATTGCTATGAACTTCCTGAATTGATTCTTTTGATTTTTTTTATTATATCAGTACTCTTAGATCAAGTACTGACATTTTTCACACCATTTTTATGTTTTCCCTTATCTTCTGTTCAGAGCTCTTCAACCTGAGGCATCAAATCCTATCTACTCAGTAACAGATTAATTTTCTTTTTTTAGAAATTGGGCACAAGTGTCTCTGTCTCCTGTTTTGGAGAGCTGCACATACTGCCATGCTCAGTGTGCTTGATGTTTTCCCAAAGGATGCACAAAACATGAGAGAGTGGAGGTGAAATCAACTTTCTGGAACCATCTGTAGTGATCTAATCAGATCTAAATGAAGCAGTGGCCTTTCCTTCCCTTTTCTCCTACCCCACCAAAACCATGGAAACAGTTTGTTGTCAGGTAGACGAGCCAGACTATTCTTGCACAGAATGAACATGCTGCAGCATAGGCTGATTCTTGGAAATGGAGGCAGATGTTTGCACTTTAGGTGTCGTAGGTGGGTATGAGGAAGAAGCATGATCAGCCATGCAGAGGCATTGGATGGAGCTTTACTCCTTACCGACAGTGTTTGAGGGAAAAGAAGATGCCTCTAGATCCTAGCGGTGGCAGAAAGTCCACATAGCTTGCATCTTACCAGCCATGTAAGACTGCAATAGCTGAAGCAGCATCTGGCACAGGAGCACCTAGTAGCTGATACTGTGGAGAGCAAAGCCAGGGTTGACAGTGTATGTAAGAGCCCTGTCTGGTCAGAGTATTGCCTTTTTCTGCTCTGCTCTCTGAGTGCTCTGACACCATGCTAAACACGATGTCTGCCATGCTGTATTTTCTATGCAGCATCTTCCTTGTCCCTCCTCAGAGTCTACTGTAACTAGAAGGGGCCTTGATTTCTGTGTTCGGGAGCCGTAGATGATGACACAGCAGAATGCAAGGGAAAATCCTTGTTTTCATAGTATTTGCTCATTCTGAAATGTGGGATGGCTTTAGCCTGTCAGGAGTCTACATTTGAGGAGAGTCAAAAACTCCATAGGTTTCTTGTTAACCCTTCTCATTTCAGGTCTCCCATTCTTCAACCTCTTCTAGTGCACAGTTTTTAACTTGTAAGTCATTTGGCCACCTTCTGAGGTGACGTGAAGCATTCCATTTGTGATTTCATTCCACGGCCTGTAACATATCAACAAAAGGCTTTTCCAGACACCCAAGTATTGCAATGTAACTGTCAGTTGTGTCAGCACACTTGAAGAGGGACCAAATCCATATGTAGATTGACTGACTGTCAGAAGTCACGTAAATCCTGCAGCATCAACTAGAATATCATGAAAGCTGTGATGTATCAGCTCACACTATTCTAGATTATAGAGTTGATTAGAGCCATCACCTACCATGTGATGAAAAAATAAAGTCTAGTCACATAAAGGCAGTACATGGATTGCTGGAGATCTTGAATCATATGTGCATACTTAACGTTGCTTTCAGTACTTCACTCATAACATCTACAGGTTTGGCTGGAGTTTGTGTACTGCCCTTCAAGGTACCACCTGATCAGACTGATTTCAGGGAGCAAGGTCTGGCTTGATGACTGGATCCCATGAACATGTGGAGGTTCTTTGTTCTTTTTGTTGTTGTAAGTACTCAGGTCAAATGTACCAGGCAGACTGAGTAGCTTGCAGGTACAAGGGATGTGATGTTGGGATGAACTCAGATTACCTAGTCTTCGTTACTGGAACTGAAATCGGTCACTCTGTCCCACACAGTGTTGTTTTGCATCGCATTTTTGTCCCAGACATCAGAGAGCAAGTCCTGAAAAACAATACACTTGATAGCTAGGAGTATGTGACATTCATTCATTCATCTCGTCTCTGCCAGGAAGCAGTCTGTCTCATGAGGAGATCTTATCATATGAACTCTCAATTTCCACGGGTTCTGCAGTGATCTGGCATTTTCAAAGTACTCAAATGATGGCTTAGGAGTGGCTGATGAAGGAGTTAGTGTGGGCAGTGTGAGAGAGGGACCTACCTGGGAAAGATTCATTTGCTGCATAAGAGGATACCAAATTCATCATTTTTGCTTCATTGTGAATTGAGTTTATTGCCAGACACCCTTATTTTTTAATCATCCTAAACTCATTTCTGTGGGTTGTGGTTTTTTTCTGATTACCAGAGTCTCCAGGCTTAGCTGGGACAAGGCTGCCAGGTTATTGATCCAGCCAGTTTCAAATACCAGAGCTACCATCAGTTAACCCCTGTGCAATCTTGTGTCTGATGCAGGGCATATTCTTGTGGAACCAAGGTCCCATCTGATCCAGTCATCGGGGACTGGTCTTGAATGTCAGTGGCCTGAGCACCATGAAGAGTTACTGTACCTTGAAGATTCAGGGAACCCCTTTTTACAAAGCAGAAAGCATGAGGATTTCTTCCCTAAAGTGGGAAGATTTTACAAGCGAGATTCAGACTACTTGCATCGAAAGACAGTTTCAGTAACACAGAGCCTACTTTGGCAGGACCAAGTTTCAAGCCTTTATTTGCAGTATTAGGTAATGAAACTTCAGTACCAGAATGCCTTAGGAATCTCTGCCTAACAAACTTAGAGGTAGCAGGCAATAGACTATTAAAAGGCTAAACAAACTGCTGACTAAATTCATTCAGAAACGAAATTATTCAGCAGTATCAAATATGCATTGTCATAGCATGAATTTATATCTACCTACTCTTCTTGGGAGCATTATGTGCAATTGCTATAACCTGAATATTAAGAACGAGATTATTCAATCTTATTTCAAACTGATCTGCAATATCTGCAGAAATTGTATATGCACCCCTCCAAGTCCCTGGCTTTTTTGAATTGAAAGAAAGTACTCACATATGTAAATGTGAGTATGTGCAAAAAACTATGCAAGGCTGTAGCCTATATCACTTGAACAATGTTTGCATGATAGCATACTTCATGGAAGCACAAATATGATTCTTAAGGTATGGAGAATACCTAAAGGGTATTTAAGAGTGGTATCTACACCTCCTTTTATTCTAATGAACTGTAATAGAAATTATCTTCTTGTCTTTCAGAACAATATTCACATATCATGCTATTGTATTTAAGGAATTTTATTTGAAAAGCTCTATAGAAAGCATTTCAGTATGTCTATGGTTACATTAAAAACTTAATATCAAAGAATACATCAAGAAGTAAAAAAATTACTAAAGCACTCCCCTGTGCTGCGATTAATTTGTATATTATCAAGGTCTTTAATACGAATACAGTTCCTAATGTAGGCCTGTAATAAACAGAGTGTAATTGAATTTTCAATATTTTGCCACCAGGGAGTAATTTTCATACAAGACCTCTGCTCCATCTTCTGGCTAATTGTCAGCAGTTACTCAGTATTTCTGTGTTAATGTCACCGAACAGTGAAAACAGAAGCTACCTATGTCCATTGCATGTAAGGATGTGTAAATCCAACCCTTGTCTATTTATCGGTTTTGAGTTTTGTGCCATTATCACTTGCACTTGTTAATGGAACAGCATGAAGTTTTTTGAAAATACAGCCTTGGAGACAAACCAAATTTCTTATAAATTTGGTGTGGTGTAAGGTTTCAATCAACTTGAGTATACCAGCTAGTAAAAATAGAAACATCCACAGCTACAGGATTTTCAGACACGAGGAAGAAGAACATTTCACGTAACCTGTGAGTGACTGAATATTTTGTTTTGTTTCTTAGCAAATTGAGTCATAAATTTGAGAATATCCATTGCCTTTCACTTCCATCACACATTGTGTTACACTGCAAGTTTAACAAGAACAGAATTATAGACTGATATGTTTTCAGTGGAGGGCTGCTTGATCTACCAGCTAGGCAACCAAAGGCTGAGATTTTGTGAAGATTTTGATTCCACTCCTAGTCAATATTTTCATCAAGGTTTTGAATATTTGGAGTATTTTTATTAACTTTTGCTATCAGTCCAAGGCTTGGAGGAGCTGCAAACACTTTACTGGAAGGGCTTAGCATTACAATCTTCTTACATTGGACTTGCGAGCAAAAGAGACTGGCAAATAAGCTGCAATTCAGTAAGAAAAAGTACAGGTGCGGTTCTGAAGTTCTCCCTTCAAGATGGGAGAACCACTTGTCAGACAGAAGTTCTGTAGGAAAGAAGATAAATACTGCAAGAGATTGTTCATAGAGTGTGAATCAACCACATAATCATTTTGTGAAGGGGAAGATAAAATGTCTGTGGGGATGCATAAGCATGAGTGTCATATGAAATAGTCAGAAGGTAATTCCTTCAGCATCTCTAAGCACTTGTAAGGCCTCACCCATAGTGCTGTCTGCCACTGAGATTCACAAATCAATATTAAGTTTTGGACCTCAGACCATGGGTAAAAGAATAGAATTAGCTGAAATCTAAAGTGAAGAGTCACATCCTCTGAAGACACGATGGCCAAACTGGCCTTTTTCTGAGGAAGGGAAAATGGTAGAAAAACCTTGCATGTTTTCACGTACATGCAAGGCTGATGGTAAGGAGCAGAGAACAACGTTGTGGATCATTCTGTCAGCAGGTCGAGAAATACGTGCTAATTGTTATGAGAGAGAATTAGGCATTAGGGCAGCTAAGTACAGGTTGAGATGTCTTGGGAGGGCTGTGAAATCTGTCTCCCGGAGGTTTTAAGAACAAGTGAGTTTTCTAATAAGAATGGATAATCCTTCTTACTGTCTCATTCATTCCTGTGAATCTGTGGTCCCTGCAGATTGCTACAAACAAGGTGTTTGAAAAGTTGCATTTTGAAAGTTGAGAAAAGTAAAATGTCTAGCATCATCCACCTATCTCAGTTGCTTAGCTGGCCTTAAATAGTATTTAATAACAATACATTTCTGTTGTTTTTAACACTTTTGTAAGCTGGACTGTTGAGAATTGTTTTGATAATTTACTTATTTTCTTTAATACCTGCTAGTTTGAGAATTTGCCACGTTTCCTAACATCCAAGTGCTGTATTGCAGATTCCAGCCCAAACTTCTATGTTAGCTTGAGAAAAAACAACCCCAGATCAGCAAATGTTTTACAGGATTCTGCTAGCAAATACAAAAATACCGTGAACTGTATTTGCAATCTAATAAATGAGCCTCAGCCTACAGTTTCCTACATCAATAATTTCCCCCCCTGTTGTCCTCCTCGGCCCATCCCCTGCTCCTGCTTCCTTCCTTAGAGGGAGAAACAGAAAGAAATGTGAAGACAAGGGATGTGCTAGAGCAGTAATTGCTACCTGTACTGCAATCATGCTCTCCTCACCCCTGCACACCTTTCCAGTGCGTCCTCATCCCAGCCACCATTCAGAAAATCCTATACTGGGGCAGGGGCAGTGAGATGAGCACTTAGAAACCAGGGTTTTCTGCAAACGAAGCAGCAGGAGAGAATTAATTGGAAATGCTGCTGGGTGCTTTGGAGCACTGGCAAAATGAGGGCTGACGCTTGTGCTCATAGATGTGGAAGAGCTCAGCAGGGCTGAGGTGGATTCAAAACTAAGGCAAGAGAAGTGTTAAGTCTGTGTGGTCTTTGAACAGAGGTAGCAACTCAGGTGTGCTTTTAAAATGAGGAACTTGACAATTCTCTTTTTAATAACAAATTGGAATAATAACTTTGCATTCAATTTTTTGGTAATATTATATGATGCTATAGTTGTTAGTTAAATATTAAAAATTAACTAACATAAGACGAACTGATGCTCAGCAGCTGGACTGTAGCTATAATTCCTTTAAAATGTGTTCAATGTAATTTTGAAGGTCAGAATTAAGGTGCAGAGGCCACAGTCTATCTCCTTGTCATCCATTAAGAATTACTTGCGCTTTGCTACTCAATATAGTCAATATAATTCTCTGTAAAATGTGTGACTGAAATTCTGTGTACTAAATGCTAATTGTACCTGAGCTCTTCCTCCAGTGTAAAGAATATGTGTGCTTTTGATTCTTTCATGTTACTATGCAAGGGATATTTGCCCTGAAAAGGCATTACGATACTCTATAGCACTCACATGCCTCCTGGAAACCTTACAAGAAGTTCAAAGTAAGGAAATGCCTTCATTTCCCCCTGGTCTCTTTTTGCATAAGCACAAGGACTCTGCTTTTATCAGACTTGTCAGGACTCATGATTTCAGTGGGAGACTGATTCCCTCACTAAGGTTTCTCTGCTGTTGCTTGTGTATCCACTGTACAGGAAAATAGTGCTGCAACTTCCTATGGCACTATAATGCTTTGTCTGATGCATTTGGTGCAAAGGATCCTATAGCAGAGCCTTACAGCAAGTAAAAAGCCCTTGAAATGGTACAATCCCCCACTTTGGCCTTAAATTGCCATTCCTCTCCCCATGTAAGTTCTTATAATCTGGCTTGTATAAGTCTCAGCATGTGTTTCATGAGTTACAACTTATAAATTCTCTTCCCAAATTTACATCATGACAAACATAGCTTTTGTGTTTTGTATCTTTTATCTGTGCGTTTTGAAGTGCTTCATACTTTGTTTTTAAGTGTCACAATTCAACATCTCTATGAAGTAGATGATGGTACGGCCCTTCTTCAGATGCCCAGCGGAAATGTAAAGACTGGTTTGCTGATCGGGGCTTAACCCAGATTTCTTTCTTGAGGATGTCAGTCAAGGCACTTGTTATAGGGAAAGCGAGTATATAAGGCGTTAGGAGTACTGTATTTTTCAGCAGAGGAGTTAAGAATTGCTTGTCAAGTAGTACAGGTGGAAGGCACAAACGAAGATAAATTTGAAGGTTTTAGTATCTGTTCTTGGATGAAATGTGTTGGCTTTATGAGGAATAGGAAATTATTTATTTCAGCTGAGATCTATCCACTTATCACCAATAAAAATAAAAATAAAAAAATCAGTGAAAATCACTGCAAGGTTTTGAAGTTTATTTTTACGACTCCTCAGCAGCAGGATGGTTTTGGTAACCAGTAGGCAGACAGTAATTGGACTGAAAATTGGACGGTGAGGTCATTTACAATGACAACACAGAGTGAGAATTACTGCTTTGGTTTTGAGTGTATGGTATGTTTTCTGCAGCAGATGTAAATTAGAAGAAAAGTCCACAAGTGGTCAGAGGCTTAAAGCAGCTCTTGTTTTGCCAACCTGGTTCACTTCTATGGAACTGGGGGAGATGTAATGTCAGATCTGTTGGGAGCTTCTGGAAATCCTCAAACTATAACTATATCCTTGAAATTAATTTGTGTAGCTCCTGTTGAAATAACAAGGACATGCAAATATCAGTTTGAGATTTAGATGTATGCTGTGTTTTTTGCTTTTCAGGTGGATAATGAGTCTCTTTTGGCTCATAGGTTGGGAATAGTAAGATATACAATGCAGAGAAGACAAGATCAAACCAGGAGTGAGGTGCATGTAGGGGAATTAGCTGGGCTTCCCAGGGCCCATGCTATATAAATTAGGTGTAGTATGCATAAGGGACATGGAATAACCCCAGTTAAGACCTCAAAATGTAAAGTTCAGCAGTTAAGTGAATACTTTTTTTTTTTTAATGTCATTTAAAGCTGCTACAAATTTAGCACACAATATGCACTTGGTATCCAGCTTCTGAAACAGAAAGTCTCTCTCAAAAATTGTCAGTAAAATGCATAACATTATAATAAATAATCTTTTCTGTTGAAAGAATAAACTGTTCTTTATTTGGCATTTTGAGGCTGGAAAAGGTATATTAAGAAAATGCATATATTATGTCTTCTTGATGTATGTTTTCATATACTGTTATAAACAAACATACAAATAAATCTTGTGCATTTCCCGATTCCCTTAAGAAATAGTGTTATTAAGGTGCAAGTGAGACTACCTTAAAAAGAAAAGCATCACTGAGTGTTTTCTCCTCCCCTTTTATTCTTTCTCTTGAGGAATACATTAGCGTAAGAGTAGTCCGTGTTTTCTTTGTTTTTAAGCTTTAAGATGTTGTCTGTAAAGGTGATGTGTGTTTGATATCACGTGTAGTTTTTGCATTGCTTTTTCCAACTCTTTCTAAATACCGTGTCTCGTTCTCTCATAGCATCACTGCATTATCACTGCTTCCCTAGCTCCCTGACATCTTGTCTGTATTAGCACAGTCCCTCTGATAGGTGTGCTATTTAATCTACTTAACTAATGCTTTCCAAATGCATTGTAGCAGATTGGTGAATTCCATTTGACTTGAAGTATCAGTATAGGTAGGATGCATCTCCCTGCACATTTCTGTCATTTCTGTGGTCTTTGGCAGATCTTGTTCAAAGGCAATCACTTCCTACCCATCCTTTCTCTTTCTTTTATATGAGTATTCAGTGAACTGGGAACTTTATATGCTCCATCACTACCGAAAAACAGACTAATGATTTTTTAGTAATTTGATTTGTGTCAGCTTATGGTTACTGCTTCATGGTTTTGTGTCACTTCAAAGAAATCAGTGATTTTTAAGATTTCGCATCCAGGAGTATTCTACAAGCATAAGTTCTGCACTTGCCAATGTCAATCTCATTTGTCAAAGTTAGCACACGAAGGATTTGTCTGAACGGAGTCCATGCCTGTTTCCCTTTTAGGATCGATGGTGAGGAACTCTAGAACGGTGTTCAAGTACTTTGGGGCATAAGTAGATGCCCATATTATGTCAGGTGATTTGCTCCTAAGTGTGTGACTTAGACTGTAGAGGAAGTATTAAAAAGCATTATACTTGAGTTTAGTTGCATTTCTGGACTACAAGGATCTTTATTTAAAAGAAATAGGCCTTTTTTTTCCCTTAGCGCAAACTGTCCTTTTTTTTCTTGTATGAACAAAAAGTTCCTCCACAGTTTGCTTGGAAAATTATAATTTTCAGAAATTATACTAGAGGAGTTGGATGAACCTGTTGTCAACGCAGTGTAGCAAACCCAAACAAGCCAAGCACAGTCCTCCTCTTCACAGCAGCCACCACTGACAACAAACCAGAAAGCTGTGGAGGAAAGAAAGGGTTCTGGTGGTGCCGATACTGAGGAGAACATGGATATTTTGGGACCAAAATGTCATTAAAGTGTAACTGTTCCAAAGACTGAAGATAGCAATGAACAAAGAACGAAAATCAGAGTCAAATCAGAGTCTTCCTGTAATTGGTTACTTCTGAACTGTTCCTTGGTTTTTTGGGAAGGAGTGTGTGTATTTGCCTTCTTTACCCTAGCACAGCCTGCATATTATAGGGCCCACAGATATTGTGCACAGCACAGAGTATGGGAATAACGCAAACGCTCTGTGCCGTAGTCAAGTGTGTGCGTTTTTTCATCCCTCAAAGAATAGTCTTGATAATGGTATCACATACCCTTTTAAAGCTTAGAAATTAATGGTGAATCCTTCAGCATTCAGGGATGTAGAGTTAAAATGTGTTTGTGTGGCTTTGCAATGGATTTAGTGTATGGATAGTATTTTTTTGTATTCCTTACAAAATCAGTAGAATCTAGCTTTAAAACTGGAAACAATTAAGCTAGTTTAGATTCATAAATTTATTCCAAACCCATCTGTAGAAATTTTTCCTGCAAAGGTTATTTTTGCAGACAGACGATGAAAATCCATAAAACTTTTTTACCTCTGAAAAAATGCACAGAAAATTTAAATTACTATTTGGTATCAAAAGGCCTCAAGTTCTTGTTGTGTTCACATGTGCTGTAATTCAGCCAGGGATTACTTCAAAGGAAGTCATTAGTCTGCAGTCTCAAAACTTGAAGCAGTTTGAAGTTGTGGTCCACTATCTTAATATACTACTTGTAATGCTGACAGCCCTCTTTCAAATAGAATTAAATGCAATTTTATGAGTTATGGAATGGAATTGTTGTAGTGTTCAGTAAAAACTGGAAGACCAATAAACATACTAGAGCTTTAACATTTGCATACAAAGTTATTTGAGCAATATTTCTAATAGATTTGCTTTCTACTGCTTGCAAGATGTAAGATCCTAAACCTTGTTAAAAATGTTATTGCATTCATTTCTTTGTAACAGGAGGATTTGGGGCTGGACGTAGATCCTCTCCTGTATGAACACATATGCTGGTGCTGCTGCTGGCATCATCAGGATGTGACACGCTTCTTTTTCCTCTGATAGTAATTGCTAAGCAATCAGAATTTGGAAGCCTGTGCATCATGGCCAACCTGAGAAAGAGCAGAGTGGAGCAGGAGGAATGCTAAACTTAACTTTGATTTTGTTGTGGGGGGATTGTGTCTGTGGTATGGCCAATGATTTTGCAGCTCTTTAACTTTGAGAGAAGTTCTCTCTGAATTGCCTTTTTTAATTTATTTTTTTAAACAAATAACATTAGGCATGCAATAGGCAAGAGTCAGATCTGTTAGAAACACAGTGTTAAGATTTGGTTTTCCCTTGTTCTGCTTTAAAGTATGTTTCTAGCTTGTTTACATCTTTTTGCCACCTTTTCTTATGTTGTTTCACGAACATTTACTTCTTCCAATATCATACCCGTAGTTTTCACTCTGCTCTGTTCCTAATAAGGACATATTCTTTTTCAAGATCATAAAAAGAATCATGTTTGTTTATTGTGTTCCTTATGGTAGTGGGCATCAAAACCAGGCTATTGCTGTTTTAATAAAATAAGAGAATGTGTTTGGTTGTTCTTCTGATGAAATAAAGAGTTAAGAAAATGCTTCCACAGGTAACGCAAGTTTTAAAACAAGCCAAATTAATTTCTAGGCTTTCAGTTGTCACTGAAAAAGCACTGACTGCAATAATTTTAAATTAATCACTTTAGCAACTAATGCCTGGTGTGCTGAGGTGTGAAAATATAAAATGCAAAGAAAACCTGAAGAAAGATACATAGGTATGTAGTAGTTCAGTAAAAAGAGTACCAACACAATGTATTAGGAACAAATTACAAACATCAAGGTACTTCTGCAGATGCAGGGAGCGGTAGTTTAATTTTCTGTCAGAAGGTGACTGCTTAGAGGTCATTTCCCAAAGCATAAGTCAGATTCTTTGGGGATGTATCCTTTAGCTTCATCTAATGTTTCATTGACTGTATAAGCATTAAACACGGCACGAATGACAGGCTGTAGTAAGTGGATCCCAGGTGGCCCTTGGGATCTGCAGAGCCAGCTGTTCCCCAGCTCCGATAACTCTTTCAGATTTGCAGATCCTTTTGCATCTGACATGGCATGCCAAGCCTTTGTACTGCCCAGTGCTGATGTTTTAAAGGAGCACAGCTTAATAATTTATTAACTGCTACATTTCCTTTGGGCTTTATCTGTGTGATGCTGTTGAGTCACTGAGAAGCGTAAATACATAGAAGCTAACAGAAGCACAGTCTTTCAGAAAGCCAGAGCTTTTTCTTTCTTTTTTTTCTTTTTTTTTTTTTTTACGCCAAGGACTCCAGAGAATTTATTGTTGGTTTACCTTGTTATGAAAGAAAAGAAGTTCTGCATTTTAAATCTGGGCTGAAACATGTTTTGAGCTTGTTAACATCATACCCTCCTCAAAATAATGATAATTAACAGTATAATGACAATGTGTATTCCTGTTCATATACATTTTTAGCTACTGATATTTTTTCAACCTACTACCAATATCAGCCTTTTCTAATCTCTGTCTCAGCATGCAGTGTGTACATGTATCAGCTTTTTCCCTTCAAATTCAGGAAACATATTCTTGTCCATCACCTCTGCCTTTGTAATATGTTAGTGTAGACTTCTGCCAAGCTGTTAAATCTCCCTTAGGCCACCTGCTCTACAACTCTAGAAAAAGACAGTGAAGAAACAGTAGTACTTCTTCAGCATTTCCTGGCTAAGAGAAGTGAAATTCTGTCTTCTGCTTGCCTGAATAAATACAATGAAAAATTACTAAAGAGGTATCATTTCCAGACTTGTTTCTTTAATCTCTACTGGCCACTCCTGGAAAATCATAGCATAATGCAGTCTTGTCCATGCATATGGATTTATGATATTCATTTAAATATCAGTCCATATTTTCTGTTACATATTTATGAGTAAGAGTTATGACACAGAATTACAGACCTTCAATATCACTATCTTCAATAGTATTACTCAAGCTGGAGTAGTGCGGTGAATTAGGACCTTTGCAATATTTATTGCTTAGATACAAAAACAGTATTGTGCTGTATTTTAACAAACTATTAATTTTGTTTAGATATTGAACATAAAGACCACCAAAAATAGAGGTCATGAGGGGTTTCTGGCTAGAATAACACAATGGAAAGAAGACAGACTTCCTCTATTTCTTTTGTTTTATTTAAGACATATAAGCTTGCAGAATTTACTGTATGTTTGAAATATTAGTTGCCTCTAATACTATAAATTAATATCAATAGTAAACTATTTAGAGATGTTTTATGTGAACTTTTCTGTTTACTTCAAATAAAATTTTTGCTATTTCGATACTCCTTCAATTTAGCAATAAAATACTAATTTGGACAGAGGCATCAGAGACTGCTGTTAAATACAGTTTCATTTTGTTCTTTATCCATTTGTAAAAAAACCCAACAAAACAAAAAAACCATAAACAAAACCCCCAAGAAAACCCCCAAAAGCCACTAAACTATAAAAGGCAGTTTGCCACCTAGAAAATTCCATAATGTTTGGTACCTCCTCTGTTTTTTTTCTGTCGAGAACCACTTAAACACCATGGAGGGACCAATAGGTATTGGGAAGCGAGGAGATAATCCTCCTGCAGAAGAAACAAAAGAAATGGGCTTTTTTAGGTTTGTGGAAGTCAGTCAAAGAACATCTGAATAGCTGCAAACATGTTGTAAATAATGTGATAGAATAAATTGTTAGAGTTAATCCTGATATGACTGAGTTTTACAACTCCAGCTAGGGCATTCACTCTCTGTCTGCATCCCCTAAGTCTGGGGATGATGCCGTGCAGAATTTCACATGTTATGTTACTGATTTTATTTCTGTGAAATCGCCAATGCTTCATTAGTGAAAAGCCAAGATAATGATTATGTGGCACTTCCAGTCTTCATGGTGATTTGAACATCAGGATATGATAACGTGAATTATTTTTCATCTGTTCACCAGCATTTCGACTCTGTGGATGCTGAGAGCATCGTGAAAGCTTTTCATATCAGAAAAAGAGTAGACCAAGCCTGACAGCTATCAACATCCAACAGAACTAGTTCCTAATTTAAATGATACATTATTTTCTTTAGATAAAGCAAGCAAACAAGCTTTGCAGTTGAGAGTCATTCAAGATTTCCCTGAGTAGGCTTAGGTTTTCCAGTGGAGGTTTGAGATGTAGCTCTAATGTGAAAAGAGGCTCTGTGAAAACGACCACTACTGACGCAACTGCCGGGTGCTGTATATGTGCTCACAGTTCTGTTTAGTAAAGGAAATGCTCATTTACACATCCTTTGCTCTTGCAAAGTTCACATGGCTTTGAATTAGTGAACTGTGTCCTGCTCTGTCTTGGTCTTGCTTGCAGATTAACAAAATATGGTAACTTTAAGTTCATCTCCAAACTCCTTCTTTCATTGCTTTCCCAAAGGTGTTCACTGATGCGGCTGAGATGGAATTCACCCGAGAGAACAGATCTGCTTTAGATCCAAGAGGAGTTTATAGCATTGACAGCTATGAAGAGATTTTATTTATTGTAAAGGCAACAAATCCAGTGTAGAAATTACTGAAGTGCAATTAATACAGAGTTCTGCAATGCATCTTCAAAATGAAAGAATTTCATCTTTTTTTTTTTTTAGCGCAGATTGTATCTCTGTGGGTTCCCACAGTTTCCAAAATTACAGTTGGCTTTACAAACACCCAAATGAAAATACAAAACTGTAAAAGAGATCATTACTCATTAATGTATTTGTTCTTTGTGTTCAGAACTTAAAAACCTCCTTTTTCTTTGTGAATGAAGTTTACAAGCCAGCTGTTTGGGGTTTTCTTTAATAGACTTCTAACACTGTTGGAGCAAACATTACGTCAGAAGCGACCCCACCCCCAGGCTTGTGTCTCAATGCAAGACATCCACAAAGCCAAACATAAACTTGGTAACACAGTTGAAGAGCTCATTCCTTTGTGAACTTTAAGTAATTTTTAACTTGATGCAGGTTTTTGGTTCAAGCCTTATAAAGAAAGCAGCAGTTACTCAACAAAATGTATGTTTGATTTGTATTTATCTACGCACAAAAAGGTTAACTTAGAAAAGCCCAAAAATCTTAGAACTGACTTAATCACTTGGCTTTGTAAGGGTTGTAAATCAATCTTACTTTATTCAGTAGAAGACTTTCATTAATTTAGTAGTCTTTAGATCATGTTCCTACCTTGATGTTGCTTAGCTGAGCTCCTTTGAGATGTTATACTATGGAGAAAGTGTTGTAGAAATAGATCATACATTTCTTTAAGAAACTGTTTTTTCCCCCAGTTTGATATGACACCTACAGACAATTAGTATCAATAATGAAAGACTTCTGCATTCACTTAAAAAAATTTACTACTGTAAACATTAACTAATCTGTTATGCCTGGATATGTCTACATATACAATTCTCATTGTCTCTTGTGGGCATGATCAATATATGCTGAACAACATAATTTTGTTCGTTCTTATTTATGTTGCAGCATGACAGTTCTATAAACCAAAGAAGTTGTTCTTGTTTTGTCTTTTTAAGTAACATTCTGTTTTGATTTAGGCATGCTTAATTCTGTTCATTTCTGATCCATTGATCTGTAACTGGGCAGAAATGAAATTCACTGCTGAAAAAGAAATCAAATTTTCATCTTAATCAGTCAAGTGCAGAGACCTCTGGGCCACTCGACTTACCTACTCCATGCCATATCAGTTTCAGATAAAACAGTGTAATTAGTTCAATACACAAGAATTACTGTGAGAGGAAAAATACAGTTGTAAAGTCACAAATTTAGAAGCCTTGTTTAAGATCTGTTTGCTGGTTTTGGGTTGGTTTTTTTTTAAATTATTTAACTTAAGCTGCTGAGTCAGGGTGGATGGGAGTACCTGCAGTAATGTCCAAATACCAGGCCTTTTGTGGCTAGTTTTTATGTTAAGAGATCTCAGACTGTTTCCTTGATGAGACTGGTTGGAATTTGTGTCTTATACTACTGACAGCTTATTAATAAATAGCAATAGTCTCAGTCAAAAAAGTATAATTCCTAAGTGGGGATGCTAATTTCCAAAGCACAGTTAGGTACCATGAAATAAATGGACAGAAAACTGTACTTGAAGTCAAGCATGGCTGTGTGTTTTCTCTCTGATTTGAGAGATTTACTATTAGCAGGTAAAAAGGTGATATTCATTGTTGATTATTTTTTGTGTGTCTCACACCACAGTGTGTCATGGAATATTCACTAGTATATATGTTTAGCTAGGAGTACCATGTCAAACCTAGAATGTAGTTTGAAAAAATATTTGTGTTGTGACAGAGGACATGAGCGAAAGATTTGGGTCTACTTAGTTTGTGGCCTCTGAGGTCTTAATGGCCTTCAGCCCCATCAGTCTTGGTATCACTATATGCATGTTATATTTCTATTTTTTAAAATACATTTATTTTGAAAATTAAATTGCAAAATAATCTCTTAACGAGTCTTAAAATTGCATCAATCTGATTGTTTATTTGGGCTGATCTGATTTTCAGAGTATTTTGTTGTGTTTTGCTGATTAGTAGAAGCTTTATTTCTAGTCACCTTGTCAGTGTTGTTTAGAAATGCATTTGTGAAAATTGAATTGATTTTTCATTAAGGAGCCTTTATTTTCAGCTACAGAAAAGCTAAATTGACCCAGAATGTTCTTAAAGCATATGCAGCGGATTGTCTGAATTCCTAAACTCAGATACTTTGCTAATGTGGCATTGATCAATCTACGATCCCAAACTGCAGAGAAGTGATAGGAGTATTGGCTACAGGATGTACTACGAGCCAGAAAGATAAATTGTTTGGGTTGTCTTTTTTCAAGTTTAAGGTCACAATTCATTCATCTTGTTACTTTGCTCTATCCCTTTAGTGGCTTTAGTTGCAGGATTAAATATTGAATGGTGGCAGATCATTCAATATATGGCTTTTCTACTTTGGCATTAGGAGGCTTTTCATACTTAAAATGGAACGATGTGCACACAGAATGCCAAAGGTAGTCGTGCCGATGATCTGTTCTGTAAGATTAATCCCACAACAACATTATCAGGCATTTCTTAACACATCGATTTATTCCTGATATGACACTTCTGAAACAAATGGATAAATGCTTGGCATATACTCAGCATCCTAGGAGGGAGAATGTGGAATTGAACCCTCTACAGAAAAGATCCGTATTTAAAATTAACCCGTTAAAAGCTTAGTGAGGAGAATTTTAAACTTTTAGACTGAAATTCATGGCCCCTCATGCAAAGCTGGTCTGTAAAATACAAGAACAGGGTGAGAGGGAGGATCCTTCCCCAGAGGCCAGATCATAGTCTGCAGGTTCACCACATCCCTCATTTCTAGTAATGGCTGGATTATACTTTCCAGCTAGAGAAGCACTTCATGTTTCAGTGCCTCTGGCGTCCCACAGAAAGGCGCCTCTCTCTCTGCTGCAGGGCTCTGCTTCAAATCCCCCAGGAAGGTGTAAACTCCCTGGCAGCCCTTTGTCTTACTGCTCTCCTCTTAAGGTTAGCGAGCAAGTGTAGGCTTTGCAGAGCTTTTCGTTTTCTCTGCTGGTGAAAGAAGCAAGAAGGTTTTGCTTCTAATGATTGTCACCTGTACAAACTGTATAAACACCTTCTGTGGTTTCAAAGAATATTATATACAGAATGTGAAAAGCAGCACAGCTGCTGAAGTAGGCAGGTGCATTTGTAGGTTTTGTAACTGGTGTTATGATTGTGGTACAGACCAGCTAAAGGAAGGAAATGAGTTGCTATTGATTCTTAGCTTTAGTGCTGTTTTAAGACTTCTAAATTGGCATTGTATTTTGTATGTTACGGAGGTTTTTGTTAAATCTGTCCGCAAGTTAAGAGAGAGCCTCTCTTTTTGAAAGGCACATGATTAACTTCAGCAAGTGAGAAGTAGCTCCAGAGGTGAAAATGTAGTTTTGCATTTTAAGATTGTATCTGGTGATTAAATATGTGCTACATATGGGACAGAAGAGAGATCCAGTCTTGGTCTTGCATCTGATTTGCAGATACTGTGTCACTGGGTGGAATTAAAAGCCTCAGGTTAGGTGCCTACACTTCCTAATGGTGTATTAATTACTCTGCCTGTACCGATGTCTTATACTGATATTCACAAAAGACTGAGCGATTTTGTGACATTACACATGTAGCCAAGCAAGTGCCAAAGCAGAAGGTGTTGCAGAAGTAATACCCGGGAAGGAGTTTGTGGCCTGGGCTGTAAGGTGACACCTTCAATTCAAATTCATAATAAAGGAATTTCTTCTTTGGATTTGAGTGCTCCAAGCATGTCTACACTTTCTTGCAAAATTAGAAGAAGGAAATGTCCTCTGTTATGCGGTCTTTTGGGATCTCCCAAAAATAACTGGAGATGACTATATCTAATACATGCATCTATTATTCACCTCTCTTTCCAAAACAATTTAAGCCCAGTTATCTCATCTCATGAGGAACATTTGAGACTTCTGGCAGTCATTGGGGATATGAAGGTACTGGTACAAGTCTCACATCCAACTAAAGTTTGCTTATACAAAGAAGAACAGTTGCAATGGAGGAAAAAAGACTGACAGACACCTGCCCAAAGACGTGGAGTGTGGTAATCTGTCAAATCACATTTCTTGAAAGTCGGAGATCTGTTTTCAAGCCCTTTCTTTGGGAGGATTTGATTCTGCATCACTCCTGTGGCATGTACAAGGTATAAGAAGAATCCTCTCATTAGCTTGTTCGTGATTCAGTCTTTGTGTGTCCATAAGTGAAGTATACCCCTGGTGCACTTTTTGGAACAGCAGTTATTGACTTGTTAAAGAGATGAACTTAGTGAAACTAGCTAAATAGAGATACTAGGACAAAATTGCTAAGGTTTATTCTCAACCGTTAATTTGGGTTGTGGTCTTAAGTATGGAAAGTATATACTAGGCCAGGTTCCTAAGTTAGTGCCTTTTACTGTGTTGCACTTGTATAAATATTAAGATGCTTGAATTCTGGTTGTCTGCCTGCCAAAATCTCATCTGGATGTGGTTACTACGTATACACAGCTACTGTTCATGCGTTGCTGTCTGTAAATATTCAGGCTAGCTAACAAGACTGTTGCTTTCTTTGCAGTTTCTTCATGTAAGTGAGTCTTTAAACTGACCATCTTAATACATTTGACCTTTAAATATTTGTTGAACTGAATGAGTTGAATTGAGAGCTGGCGCTTATTAATATTCAACATTTCTTCCTAATGCTGGCAAAACGTTTTTGTTGTATACAACACCTTTTACGGTTTGCTTTAAAGTGCTAATGTGTTTGTTTATTTCTAGTGCCAGTATAATGAAAGCTTACTTGCAATGATTTTTCTGGAAAACAGCATGTATGAAATGCTCCATGGCTGGTCATATGTGTGTTTGAAAAAGTAACTTTTATGTGGATATGAATAGTTGTCTTAGTTATGAAAAACTGGCATCCTGTTTCCTCTGAATTTGGTGACAAATGAAGTGATTATATTCAAAGATCTGTTACTAGAATGCTAAATATTCTTGAGCAGAGAATGAAAATACGTATCAATTATTAGGTCTTTTTTCATTTTCCTTTAGCCAAAATCTTTACTTGTAAGAAAGGAATATTTTCATTCATGTGGCTGTTGTTGATATAATACCACCAAGATATTCTTTGGGGGATCAAGAAGTCTATTCTAGTATTTGTGCTGAAGATTAACTTTTTTATATTATCCACCTGTCATCGTGCAAGATTCCTTTTGCTCTCGTGGAGAATTACACATAAGAATTAACTGCAGAATATGTAGTAATTCAGATTTAAAAAAAAAAAAACTCCTTGGTGTTTGAAATATTTTTTTTGGAATATCATCTGATACAATTAGATCCGACATAAGGACATTCTTAGATAGCTACATGTGCTCCGTAAGTACATACTTCTCTCTACTGTAGATTGCAGATATGTTACTGCATAAGTGTCATGATGTAGACATCACAAATTATAATGAAATTCTCAGGTTTTTTTGGTGAAAGTGTTTCTCATGGACTTAGAGATGAAATAGCAACAATGAGAAAAGCAGCATATTACATTCTTAAATCTACAGGGTGATAAAATCGCCAATTACATGAAAAGTTGGCTGGAATGGTTTTCCTTATTTTAAAAAACATGCTTTCACTTAAATGTTGATTTTTCTGGTTACGAAGTAATTTAATCTGCTCATTTCCTTTGTCTAGATGTGTTCTTTTTAGCATCGTAAAATTAATAACTCCATTACTGCATACTCAAAAGCCTTATTTTAATTTGTTCAACATTTCTGTCTTTTAGATTGGCATAAAATTCAAAGTGCACCTTTGGAGGTGAAAACCGTTGCTGGCCTGGAGATTTGTCTTCTGATATGTATAAATGTGAACCAACGCTCCTCTGTTGATAAGCAATGTATATGACCCATGACGGGCAGCTTGTTGTTCTGGTGGAGCAAAATATTACAGCCAAAGCATGCAGGCTTCTGCTCCACTGGACTTGGGATAGATCAGTAAAGTATTCTCCGAGCTTGAAAAGTTTTGGTTTGGGTTTTTTTCCCCATGAAGGATTATAGATAAGCTCATATGCAAGTTTATTGCAAGATTCCTCTGAGACGTTTAGCTTTTTATGAATGGAAAGGTTATTTATAAATGTTCAACATCATTGTATTTTATTATTTTTCCCACAGGACAAGATTGCTGTGTTTGCTGTAAGAGGCTGCAATCAGATTTTACAACCGCACAGATTTAATGTTGTACATATTACTTGGGTTTAGATAACTGAAGACTCTGTAATGAAAAATATGTTTGATTTCAGCTCATGGAAGATCTCTTTTATTCATACGTTACAATTTTCAGACCAGAACACAGACTTTACCAAGGCTAGAAGTCTTTAATTCTGTTATTGATGCAGGGCCAATCTTTGCCTAATGTAGTTTTATCTAATACTAAAAACTTCTGAACATTTTTCACTGACACATCTGATAATTCTTTATTGTAGTGGCTTTGAAGTCCATTGTTTGTGGAGTTCTGTTTGAACCATGGGGTCATATTGATGCTTGGTTTGGTCACTCAGTTACACTTCATATTTGTATTTGCTGGTCTTAGTTCCTGAATCTTATTCCTTTGGGCATAACACATCTTTTGGTTACTATAACATCTAGTTTGTTACCATCTACTTAAAAGCATTAATATTAACTAGAAAAATCTTTACCCAGGGAAAGTCCAGGATTTGAACGTGTGCAGCCATAAGTTGCATTCATTATTGCAACATAAAAGGTCAATTACTAAATTTGAGAGTTAAAGTAATAAAAACAACTCTGTGATCTGATAGAGAGATTCAATGTCAGGCACTGAAATTCTTCAAGCATTTCTTCCTTGGCTTACAGCTCGAAAAGCAACTTGGATTTTATTAGTGAGACTTGATAGCAGAGTACTTCCCTGTGTTTGCATTATCACTACATGCAGAACCCCCACGTTCAGTCTCGCACCAGGAGGAGACACCATCTCCAACTGCAAAGCTATCAGCTATCAAAAGTGGAAACAGTTTCCCAAGGTCTTGGGAAAAGCGTGGGGGCTAGGAAGAGTTCCTCATCACAGAGTATTTTGCATATGGGAGAGGAAGTAATTTTTCCATATTCCAAAGCATGCAGTCAATGAGAACCTCAACTATACCCGAGAGAGCTTCTAAAAGGTTTGTGTGGAACACGTTCTCCAGCATGCAAATGTATCCATGGCTGTGTTTTACGTTTCTTATAGAGAATGGCTAGATTGCTCACAAAGTCCAAGGTGCAGGACTGTACTCCCTCCTCAAGTCAATATTAAGCTCAGAGCAGGAAGGAGAATGTGAAGTGTCTCACTCACATGCATCGATCTGGGAACACCTGGCAGTTCAAACTCACAAGATGTCACGTTGAGAGGTTTAGGAAAGATGGTTTCTCTTAAAGTAAAAGATGTGTTTGTCAGTGGTGCACAGCTGTGTTAAGTACCAACTTCTCTGTGTGCAGTGGCCCATGAGGCTTTAGATTTGTAGATTCAGCTCAGTGTGTAGTGCTGGACACAGATGTTAGATAGCTCTGTCATATTAGTATTTAAGTAGTGCATATGTGGGACTCTTAACATACTTTACCAGAAGCATCTAATTGGTGTTTTGCCTGTTTATAAATTGCACCATACTGGTGGTTTTAGCCTGCGCAATACCATATTTTTGGATGTTGTTTAATGCAATCTATTGGCCAAAAGAGAAGTGAGTCTGCTATTTCACAGTGAGGTCTGTTGCTTCACAGGGTAGTACAGTGATTTCTTGGTCATTTGTTAGTATTCTAAGACAAGTTCATTTATTGCCTTGAAGGGCGAGGATTATGGGTCTGTAGTACAAATAATAGCTTCAGAAACATCAACTTTTTGTGTATGAAGTCTAGTAGCTCTTTTCTCTGAGAAGCATCTCAGATTTTTGTGTTGAAGTTCTGTAAATACTGTGCAGTAGACCAGGTTCTTGCAAGTACTCCTGAAACATTGTTTTGATAGACATTCTGAAGGTAAATTATTTTGAGGCATTGCTTGTGGCAATGAGAATATAATGAGAGCAAGAAGCAACTGTCAGCCAGCAAAGAAAGTAGTCTTATTCAAGAAAGTGTTGAAAGTGACAGTATTTGAAAGGGACAAAACTAACTGTTTTCCTTCCTCCTATGTATTTTCCATAGTTTATTGCCATCTAGCAATAGGCTAAAGGCAGTTCATGTTTCCCTTCAAATGCCTGAACTCCACCTTGCACGCACAGACACATATCCATACTGTTTTTCCTAGTAAGTGTCTTAAGTAGACAGGATATAAAACAGCCTTTGGAGGGTTCAGAGAAAAACTGTCCATATTCCCTTGAAAATAATATGATGTACCTCCTAAAATAAGGGCAGCTGGCATTCATGAGTAGGTGCATAATGAAATAAGTATATACATGTGTGTATTGTGTGTCTCTGACTGCTCTAGCTTGCAGTTCCTTTCTGCTGTCTTCTTAAAACTCTCAGTTGTCAATATGAGCAAGTATTACAGTGGGTTATTATATCACAGATACATAAGTTTGTTGCTTCTGTAGTATTTGTTTGTGTGTGGTACAAAGAGCTGAATATAAGAGCAAATGGGAAATGACATTGCGTGTTATAGCTTAGTTTGCACATTTCTTACTGTGAGGGCCCTCCTTCTCCTTTCCTCTCTCTTCCCTTCCTTTATAGTAGTGAAACTGAAGTCTGTTGTCTGAGAAGTTTGCTGGGCAAATGAAGTCTTCCAGGGTGTAACTTTACATATGAACCAGACTGGATGTTAATTAAGCTTCAGACATTTAGTGACCAGGCAAGCTTTGGCCAATGCTGTTTTACCACCTCCTGTGTGTTCATCAGTGTGCTGTAATAAAACAGCATTATGCACTGTTCCTCCTTAACACTCCCTCACACTAGGTAAGGTCTGGTTTAGCTCTCTTTTTACAAGACTTTTTCCTGAGAGTCAAGTTGTAATAAAACCAGCTGAGGCTTTCTCCCGTAGTTCAGCTGCTCCTAGAATGTACCCCTCAGGACTGCTGAGTCCACTCAAACAGTCTGTAGTTTTCAATTACAGGCCACAGATGACGTTTAAGGGACCTGGGAAAGGTAACCAAGAAAAGTGAGCTTGGCAAGATTAAATTTGCTGTATAGAATCTTCATCTTCACAGGAAAATTCTTAAGGCTCTCTGAAGAAAAAGAAAATAATAAAAAAGGCTGAAACTACACATACCTTCTCTGAAAGTTTCTTTTACATCATGAAAGTTCAAAAAAATCATCTGGCCTCTAGCCACCAGAATACACTAATCTTTGGCAGATGGAAGAAAAAAATCTTTGGTAGGTTATTAGAGTTACATTTATTACATAGTTACATAGTTTATAGGTTTCTTCATCCTATGTGAGTTTGTCAGGCTGTATTGATATTCACTAGATATTAAGTTTGTTCTAAAATGAGTAGCACATGTTTGTGTGTCTGACAGCTTAAGTTGAGACGCTGTCTATCTGAAACATGCTTTGTCTTTCTTGCTTTTACCCAGTTACGGATTTCTCATTCTTAAAATGATGAATATAAGAATTGCTGATTTATCTGAAAATATTTGTACAACTATTGTGTATGTAGTATCATGTTTATGAAGTATGTCCTCTGAATACTTCTAAACTAGTGACATGCACAGATTTTGCGGATACAGAAATGTAGAAGTATTGGCATGTGGGTAGTGGAAGTGTTTCTAATATTCATTGAGAAAGACCCTATGCAAAGTTGTTTATATAGTGGTATTAATAAGAATGGATTTCTTACCTCTATAAGGGCCTATACATAAATTTACACCAGTAGAGTTACTCATATTTGTAAGCATATTGAGACACAATCCTTACTGTAGTAATATTGTATACTAATTTCTTTTATATTTGCTAATCTGTGTTTCCTCTACAGGGAAGCGCCAGAAATCAGACTGGGGCTGTAAGGAGCTACTGATTTCCCCTTTAGCATGAGGGAGAGAGCAGTCCAGTTACCAACTGAGCAAAATATTAATGGTGGCATACAGTTTGCACTAATCTAACATTTGTGATGTTTAGTGGTTGCAGCTAAGATTCAACTGTGGATTGCAGTGACAATAAGTACCCAATCTGCTGGGATGGTACTGACCTGTATCAGGAGAGGGCTCACTTGGAATTAATTTCCATTAGTTCTTTTCCCAGTTTGTCTTTTCTAGCCATTCCCCATGTGAGTTACTCTTACAATGTGCAAGTATCTATTTTTGACAGCAAGGCTACAGGAAGTGTAGGTTGCAGCTTGTAGCCAATAGAGTTTTCGTATTTTGCCCTAACAGTCTAGAAGATTATAATATATTCCCGGAAAACAGTAAGTGTAGCCAGAATGCAATTCTCCCACCTACAGAAAGCTCTGCAGTTGTTTTTTCCAACAGCTGTCAGCCTGTGGGCCTGAATCGTTATGGCCTCGTCCCTCCCTTTGTCACTTGGGACTGATCTGCCTTGCTTGGGAAGCCTCCTCATTTGGCAACAGCCAGTGTTTGTACCTGCTTACTCTGGGTCCCACCAGCATTAGTCACCAAAGATTATGGCCCACTGTGCTGCTGTTGATACCTTTAGTATTTATGGCAGAATTTAACTGAGGGAATTACAAATTGAACTTGGATAACCTCAGACACACCTGCTTGTAACTCCTGAAATATCTGAACAGAAATGGTGCGAGACTATGTAAAGCACCAAGAGAGACATCTGAGAGGTTCTGAAGCATGATTCAAATGCCAAACCCCTTCATAGCAGCTTAAATATAGTACAAAATCACGTTAAAAATGTTTTTCCCAAGCTGTGTGAACAAAATCTTTATTAAGTTAAGTGAAATCTGATTTGATATGAAAGAACTCATAAGTCATCTTTTAAGATCTTCCGTTCACTGTCAGGAACAGTAGATGCTTATACATTCTATAAAAACTTTATTCCCCCTTCCAGTTAATTTTCAGCTATTTTTTTCTAATTGGCTTTTAATTCATTCATTTTATTGTGCTTGAAGTTTAATATTTAAACTGTTTAACATACTAATCGATTAGTAGAGGGTCAGACCTTGCTGCATGCTTTTATCATGTACTTTTATAGACCCATCTGCACACAGTTAATCTTTTTCCCTCATGAACCCCATCCAGTTGCCTATATCTGAAGTACTTGCAGTTCCATGAAGGCACAGATTCCACTGGAGATCTATATTCTCATTATGGTTGATCATTCTGGCAGTTTTATTTTTATGTGGTGTAGTCCTCCAGTCTGTTAGGACTGAAGATGTGTGAACTAGGGCGCAGGCATTAAGGTAGTGCAGTTCCTACATTGGCACCAGGACACCAGAGGGTGTCTTAGATGCTTATACGCACTGTGATACCTGGTTATCCTTGCTCAGAGAAGCTTCTTCCTATTGGCACCAAGAGCTGCGTGTGACATTGATTCAAAGAGGGAGTGGGGACATGTATGGGGTTGGGTGAAGATGTTTAGGGTGGAATGGTTTTCCCTGGTGCTCTAAGGGAAGTTGTGGACACGAAGGGCACATTATATCAATGCAGGGGTCACGGCGTGGGATGGCTGCAGTGTGTTTGGATGTGGGCGGAAGGCACTGCAGGGACTTGCAGGAAGCTTTGGGGGAGGCATGGGCTTGGGAAGCAAGAGATGAGGCTACTGTGACATAGGGAAAGTACACAGAGGTCATATACAGGGTGAGACCAATATTTATAGGAGTAGCAAAAGTGTTTTGGGTTTTTTTCCTTTAAAATCTTATGTGCTTTTGAAGAATGAAGGTAGCTTAGACTTGAGCCAGCACAGTATTCCTTTCTCCTTTTCTAATACAACTATCAAGAGCAGCAGAAAAATATCTTTAAGTATGTTTGGTTTATTTTGTGTGGGTTTTTTTTAAGAATGTGAACAAAATAAACTCTAGTGTTTTGATTTCAAACTAATTTAGTGATTTAATCAGCCAAACTGACTTTTGAAACTGAGAAGAATAGCTATTTCACAACTTAGAAACATTATTTCTTTCCAGGTATTATCAGGCTGTTGATTCCAGGCATACACTTAGGAAATTGCAGAAAACTTGAGTTTCATTGTAAACCTCATTTTCCTTTACAAAAGCTCAAAATATTTTTCAGGCAGCAAGTTAATGCAGAAACATTTATGTAGCTTCCTCCTCCGTAAGCCCATTGTATCTGTCTTAGGTCATGGGTTTGCTCTGTTAATATGCACAGACAGAGCAAGCAGGTTACTAATCAGGAGGTTAAAGGTGATGTGCTGAAATGGAACTACATAAGCCAGACTTAATGTGAAAAGAGAAAGAAAAGCAGAGAAGAGACAGAGAAGAGAGAACGGCAACAGCATTTTCTGTGATCTGTGCAGCAAGGGTGAGGTTAGCCTGACTGTTCCTGGCTTATTTGGGTCCAGTTTGCCCTATTTCAGCATACCTGAAACATACCTATTTCAGTGCTGGTTACTTTGTTAGGCATTTTTCTAAAATCAATCATTTCCTTAAGTCTGTATTTGTAATAGGTAAATGAAGGTGGCAGTGTGTTAGAGAAACCAGTGAAAGACGGGGTTTATTTATGCTGAGCAGTGAAGAGCAGAAGCGTTCCAGTTTGTACTGGGCCCAGCTGATAGATGTGCACGTTAAAAAGCAGTGCTCTGCAGTCGTGCGGCTTCGGGTCCAGAAGTCTGTCTGCATTAGTCAGGAGCTTCCCCCAGCCTAATAGACCTTGTCAAGAGGTACGGCACAGTGCTAACACACTTTGATGCTTTGCAACCCAGAGGTACTTGCATACTTACCAGGTCAGTGTTTTAACATCTGTAGGTAGACATCCATCCTTAGGTGTGTAATTTGAAAAATGTTTTTGTGAGAAATAGAGGGAAGGCATGTCCCTGTTTTACAGAATCAGTAGCAAATACTTGCAAGTAAGAAAGCTTTTTGTTAAGCATGTTTGTTTTTGAACCTGCTCTGATTTCTGGCCAGAGAGTAATCAAGAAATTCAAGAATCGGGATGTGAGTTGCAAATTCTTATTATCTTTTCATTACCATAGATACTTGCATATTGGTTATATGATAATTGTTGTTAACGTCCCACTGATTTTACGAAGAAATTAGATTTGTTTTCCATATATAAATTTAATAGAATCTAGCATATAAATACTGAGATAGAATGAAAAACATCCTTTTTATCAAGTTACAGAACATTTTGGTATTAGCACCCATGTAGCTAGTGTATATAATATTTTTCCAGTCATTAAAATCATTGCCAGTGAATAATGCATTGTGAAAAAGCATTATGAAACAATCTGTAGCCTTTCAACTCATTTCTTTCATGTCATTTCATTCGATTTAAACCTGTTTGACATTGTCCAAGTTAACACATTACTCTCTTCTGTTCAGCACCTACTGGTGGCAACCCGTAAATGAACGTCTCCTCCAGAAGCGTGAAAGACCTCATTAAATCTATTTTTGTGTGAGTTAACAGATCTCCAAATTAACCTTTCTTTAAAAATAAAATAAAATAAAATCAGATAGTAAAGGTCAGCCTTTTTGTTCAACAAAGTTTGCTGACCGCAGAGACTTTCAAGCCTGATGGCACATTTGAGTGCACGGTTGTCTCATCATTTTGGCAGTGATCTGTTTGATGGCAGCAAGGAATGCTAAGACTCTAACTCTCTGAAGTGTGTTGGCATGTAGATTTGTTTGGGGTTTTTTTAAAGCAGGAAGTGAGAAGTGGAAGAGAAAACATCTTTACATGCATTGTTTTCCAACAACAGTGAATTATTGATGTGAAACAACTTTTCTCATAATGCAGAGGGAGAAGTGCTCATCTCTCCATTCACGAGACAAATCTTTGACTGGCAATACAATCTTGCATTTTTTGTTTGTTTTATTGTGTTAGAATTCTCTTTATTTCTCTAATAAGTAAATATGACTAAATATATTTTGAGACAATAGTTGCAGAAAGACTACCTTGGCAACCCATGTCTGTCTTGAGCATGGGCTGTTAAGAGTTTAAGGCAATTAATTAGACTTCTGAAGAAAAAATTAAGCCCATATATGCTGGTAGTCATAATGTTATTCAGGTCTGAAGATGTGCTTAAAATAAATCTTCCCTACATTTTTCAGCATAGGTTATAGAAGCTAATGTATTTCCAACAGAAATCACAAATATAATTCACCTACATTATACATAAAAGACAAATGACAAACATTTCCAAAATTTGCAATTGGGAATATCTATAAATAAATACACTTTAGTAACATCAAATAAAGGCAGAAGAAAATGGTAATGAAGCATTAAGAAGAAAAATGAAGATGCTAAGAGTAAAAATAGCATTTTAGTAACAGCATTATCACAGCAACATCTGTACTTTTGAGTTTGAATGTGTCTTATGGAGAACTAAAATGTGATTATAAACTGCCAAGTAATGGACAGTGCAGAGTGCAAATATTTGCAGCAAGGTGCAAGACAATTTATTTATTACATGGGTTAAAATTACCACTACACTGAACCAGATTAATTTTTTCTTGTAGTTTTTATTTCAGTTTACATAATTTAAATAACAAATATGTTTCCACTGAAAGAGTGCACTGCATGGTCAAGGTGTGTTCTCCCCCTTTTGTCACTGCCTAATAGAACATGTTAGTTTTAGTTAAAACATTTGGGGGCTGGTTCTGAAAAGCTGTTCAATGTTGAACTTCATCAAGTATCTCTGACATAAAATCACACCAGGGGACAATGTGACTTATTAAGAACCCACCTATAATATCTTAGTGGAGAAAAAATTGTTTTATCATGGGACTTTGGTGAAGAGATTATGTTCTCTACGTATTATTCTGTCAGTACTAAAAAGACTCTGACATTTAAAAAATCATGGATAACTAAAATTTTGGTGCAATAAATTCTTTATTAAACATCATATTGATGGCTAAAATAGAAGAAAAAATGTCACAATTAATGTTGGCTTAGGTGAGTGAACAGATTAATTTGTGACTTTGTTAAATAGAGGGAAATGAAAACTAGGAAATATTCTCTGTGTGCAAAAACTGTAATGTAAAATCTCTCTCAGGAAATTAAAAACCCATTTTACAAACTTAAAAAAAAAATCAAATCCAAAACCTGAAATTATTCAAGTTTGTGCTAAAAACTGCCTTAAATAGGAAATAAAAAGCTCCATTAAATAAATTCATTTTAGAGGATCTGTATTGAAAAACAACTGGAGGAGGGCCTAATTTGATGATAATGAGTACATCTCAGCTAAGAAATTCAGAAAACTGGATGGGCAGAAGGACAAATGAGGGAGAAATCCATAGCCAGTAAGTTTAATGGGCTTTTTTTTCTCTTGCCTTTAATGGGGTAAATGTTGGGCTGCTTGTTGTGGCTGCTAAGATGAAAAGGGATGAAAGGAATCCTAACAACATTAACCAAATCTAGGCAAAAACAGAATAATTCCCCAGAGTAAGGCAGAAAATGCTGAAGTATTCAGTAAATATTTCTCTTCTGTACTCAGGTGGAAGAAGAGGAGGCAAAGAGGACAGTTTATATGATAAAATATTTACTCTTTCTATGAAAATATTAAATTGCAGCTGTTACTATTGGATGTTTTCGAGCACTATGGTCAGATAACTTTATTCAGGAGTGCAAAAATTTGTAGTGATACAACAGGTAGACATAAAGCAGATGAGTTAAGACTGCAAACACTGATGCCAATTTATCGTAAAGTTCCATTAATAATATTAAAAGAGCTGGCAGAAGATCTCTTCCAGTTGTTAATGTTGATTTCTATGAAGTTGTCTAACACTTGAAAACCTCTAAAGAATAGAAAGTAAGATAGTGCTGTTCCCTATACTGACCATGTATAGTTTTACAAGGCTGACTGTTTTTCTGGCAAAATAATTAACTGAATTATGAGAGATCATTTATGTGAATTTTAACGTTAACATTCAGTGGCGTTTTATTAACATCAAGACTAATTAACCACTGAAGCCATCTCTATACTTTTATAGCAGATTTTAAATTGCCAGAAGTTTTAATCCTGATCTTTTCTCCAAAACTCAAGTTAAACCAGACATGTAAGTAATGGTAGTCCTGTGGCCAGTGCCCTGCGTGCTTGCAGTGATATCTTTGAGTCTGACTTCCATTTGTAGCACACAAGCTATGCAAGACCATAAACCTCAGGAGGTTTACACCATGTTACAGTTGCATTCCTTATTTATAAAACTTAATGGAGGAAGAGAGTAGGAAATTCCTATAATGTCTGTTTTATTTCCAGCACCTGCCTTTAGGCTGTTCTTTTAAAGGCATAGTTAGAATAATTGATATAAAGCCTTTTGAGGTGGTAAGGAATGTGATACTTCAGACCATCTGCAAAATGGTGGCCTTACAGTAAAAATTAAATGAATAAAAGAAGGACTAGGTACTCACTGTATTAATCTTCTTTTCTCTGTCTATGATCTTTTTTCTTTTACCTGTAATAGAGCTCTAACCTTTAAATGTTCTCTGAGTGGAACAATTTTTCATGATCCAGCTGTTTCAGGATTGTTTTAGTTCAGTTTAATATTTCTTTTGATTCACTGTTGCAGGGTTTTTTGAGCTATTTATGAGATTTAACTCCTTGCCAGACAAGGGTTAATAAATCATGATTCAAATAATTATAAATTTTTCCAGTTCAATAAATGAGTATCACCTCATTAGAAAAAACTCAAGGCCGATGTTCTTTTTTCCAACAAATAGCTGTTACTTTTCCATACCCCTTCTCCCAATAAAATACAAACATACCAAGTACCTGCTTCAAAAGATTTTTAAAAAAAAGCAAAAAAGAAGCTGAATTGAAGCATATTGATGTTTCCTTGACCTATTAATGTAACAATTTTTCCCCTATATTGTTATAATGAAAAATACAGTTTATTTTTAAGCATGAGACTTCATACAGTAGGTAAGCTAATTTGATATCCATATGCATCAGGAGGGGATGATCCCCTCCCACTTGACTCCAGCCAGATGCTGTGGCCATTTCTTTTGCAGACTTAGTACTTAATTGCACAGACACAGAGCATGTCAGTTCACTGGACAAGCCAGTGGTGATGGTCGATGCTAGTGTACATTGTGCAGGCACTGCCTTCATCCTGAGTCTTGCTATGCCGTGGCTGTTACTCCTTTGTCTTGGAGCAGGCTTTCATCCAATTTCTTAATCTTTTTGAGGCCATTGAGCCAGCAGAGTATTATTTCCTACTTCTCTCCCCACCCCTTCTACACCCAATTTATTTGGATAGTTTCCTGAAGATTTAGTAGCTTGAACTTGCTCCCTGCAGAGTCGGACAAACAGCACAGTTGACACAACACAGGAGGTAGAGCTTTGGAGAAGATGGACATAACTGTAGCAGCACTAGGTATTTTAATGTCAACTTTACTGGAACTGTATCATAACCCTGAAAAAAATAACCTTACATCACCAGCCAGCTGAACCAACTCACCCTGCAGCTGCATAGGCTGATCTAACAAAAGAGGGAGGAGGGAGGCAAGCAGGAATTCAAGGGGTGGGAAGTAGGACATCCCCTCTTGGCAGCCTTAGACTGGCATAGCTGTAATATGAAACTGCTTAAGGTTTACTGAGGAATCTGGAAGTGTCAGATTCAGCTTTACATCATCTAATTTGTGCTTGCATGTACTTTCTCATCACTCATTGCAATTCGTATTCACATGTACAAAATTATTTGCGGAAGAAATGGAAAGAAAGAAAGAAAGGAAGGAAGGAAGAAATTAATTCAAAACCAGAATCTAGAAGTGAAAAAAGGAGTTTCCGTAAATAACTAGCCTGTGAAAATACCTACTTCAAAACTAAATGTAAATTTATGTTGGGTCCCGATAGCATCCCCAAGACCCCTGCACTCCCTCTTGCAGTAGACACACCTCATTGTACCGTTGTACCTTCTTATTTGACCTCCCTTTCCAAAGAAGACACAAAGCATAACAGGAATTCACTGTCTGTTCACTTATTTGTTCCAACTTTATTTTCCCAGGCTTGAGAAACTGGGTCTGAAGTTAGAGGGAAGAGGTAGATCTTACCATTTTGATCTGCTACTTGGATCAGGCAGCTAAGGGCCACTAAACAGGAGGGAGCAGGGAAGTTACGTCTGACAGAAGTTATTCCTGCTTCAGAGTATTACTCGCCTCTTTCCTTTACTGATTCCCTTTTGTATCTGTTTAACCACTGTTCAGATATTTCAGAATGACACCGTTGTTTACACAAGCTTCCTTAGCATTGCTGATGTCCACGTAGGCTCCCAGCTGAGTGAGTGTGCAGTCAAACTATCCAGACATCCCCATGTGAGCAATGCATGGGACTTGACAAGTTTTGTTCACTGAAATGCGCAGAGGTTGATCTGCTTCAGGTAAATCTGATGGTGTCAGAGCAGATCCGAGGAAAAGGAGCTCATTCTGTTAGCTTGTTTATTCTGGGAGTGGTTATATTTTCAAGCCATAGAGAGAGTGACTGACTTCAGCATAGTCTAGCTCACTAGCCTTGTCTGGTATAACAGCTTTCTGAACAGCTTTTCCAGAAAAGAATCTTTTGTTAGGGAGAGTGAAGTACTGGTGGGAAGCTACAGTTTTAATGTCCAGTTAAGAAAGCTTTTAATACTTAGCTTTTAATACTTAGCTTTTAATACTTAAGTTTGTAGCTTTCCAGATTACCACTTCCTTTTCCTTAGGCAGTTACTGGAACACCCATTTTAGAGGTGAGGTAACAGTCCCTTAGTCATCCCATATACCTTGATGAATTCTGAGTCAATGCTGCATCATCGGAAAGCAGTCATGGGATTTGTGAGACTGATAAAAGATGCTTTGTTTTCTTCATTGTTCGTCACAAGTTCGAGTAAGGAGGGAGGATGTGTTGGTAATTGTACTTTCAGGTATCTTGAATTGCAGGCACAGGTTTCTAAATTGATGGTCAGTATTATGTTAAAATAAGAATGTTACTTTATAACTGAGAACAAATAGTGTATTAAATTAAAAATAAGCTTGTCTTTCTGTAAGCTCTGTTCAAACAATTTTACTGGTGGGTTTGTGGAGTTTGCTGGGATGTGCACTGAGTCCTGTACTTAAAAGATAATAGCCACTTACTCTTCAGTGTCTTACTGAAGAAATAACGTTAAAAATTACTTCTTCTCTGATAGTTTTGTCAAGCCGCAATAATTACCTATATTTCACCTGAAAGCATCATTGCCTTTTCTCTAAGTCTTGACACCATGACAGGTTTTGTAGTTGGAAAACTGAAAGTTCTAGCTCTGTGTTCTTGAGAATTAAATGTTTCCATTTATCTTAAGCCTGAAATTCAGAATTAATAAATACAAAATCAGTAACTTCAAAATTAGTAATATAAAATACGATTCAGTTAGTGATGAATTTTTGTCTCTAGTTTATAATAAGTAACAAATCCTTTAATAAAGACACTGCTACAAATATAACTGTTCCTGTTACGATTTCAAAATTAAATTTTATTGCTTTATGCTTTTCATTTTCTGCAAAAGTTTTAAAGTGATATATATAGTCATTACTTTTATAACTGTTAATGTCATTGGTGTAAGGATTTCACACTGGTAAGACCATGTCAGTAGGTCCAGGCACCATGTGAAGGCTTGGGGTGAGCTTCGAACTTCCTTATCTCATCATGGAGCATTTTGGAGGGAAAACAGAAACCTATGAGCTCGTGAGCCAACTGCTGTAGCACGTCCAACGTAACTGTATTGTCTTGCTGTTTTCTCTGGATCCTATATTCACCTACCTCTGCCTGAGGCCTGAGCCTCAGAAGTGTTTCTGCCCTTGCCATGAGGTTGTACAGCCCTATCACACACATCATGTCACATGGGAGGACTTTTCTGCTGGTACTGAATTGCTTCAAGTAGATTTCCCCTAGCAGAAGAAGAAAATGATGATGTAATTCAGTGAGAAAAGGAAATTGCACAGTTGCTCAAAGCAAACAGAGTTCCCTTTATACTTGGTTATGTATAGGTACTCCTGGACTCTGGAAAGAAAGATATATATTACTCTCTCTCTATATATATATTTAAACGTCTATTTGTAGCTAAAAGGAACTTAAAGACAGTAGTAGTGTTTGCAGTTTTACACATTTGGCTATGAGATTTCTTAGTACCACAAAGTAAGAATTCTTCTCATACGCTGTGCACCTACCTGTATGTGCTTGTAAACCAGTAGAGCTGAGGTAGTTTATGCTGTGTTTCACTTAGCTGTTTGTATCAGTTAATCATACTTTGTCATTAGTTCTCTACGTATGTCACTCTATATGCTTTTTTCCTCCGCTCTTGCTTCCCATATTATTCACAGAAAAGGTAGGTTTACCCATCAACTACTGCACTGTTACTCATGGAGAGAGAGAAATGAAGTTAACATTCAGATTATTACAGTCAATATGCTTCACTGAAATTACCACTTTTCACTGTTAACAGTGAATCTAGGATGTTTGGTAAGTTTATGTCCATGTAGGCTACTGGTTTACAACTGGATTTATTTTGCTTTATTTTGCAGCTTTAGGCTTAAATACAGTCGGATTGTTTATGGACTATTATATTTTAAAAAACAAAACTTCTGAATTGGTTTTCATTTCTAGGAACACTTGAGCATCACAAGAATGTGTATTGAAGAAAGTATGTAGGTAAACAAAAGAATATTGATAGCAATATGGCTGAACTCATCTTTTTTTCTCTTTTTAAATTCTTTTTCTTTTGCATGTATGGGATGGTATTTTATTTGGCAAGGTACTTTAAGAACAAATGATAATTTGGGGATGAGGAATGATGATTCAGCTAGGAGGCCTTATCTCTTGCAGTTACAAAACAAAGCGAACTGACAATGTAGAATTGCATAAAGCTGGGATTGGAAAGGATCCCTGGAGCTCATCAGGTCCAACCTTCTCTTGAAATCAGGGCCTTAGACTTAGATGATCCATGGCTACATCTCAAGCTGAGATTGAAATAATTTCCACCAAGGGGAATCCCACCTCTTATCTGGGCAAACCGTTCCCATTTTTAATTGTTCTTTGAGTGAAGATTTTTTTAATATCCAGACAGAATATGCCATGAAACAGCTCAGGCCCATTGCCTCTTGTCCTGTCACCACACACCCTTGTGCAGAGACTACCTCCATCTTCTTTATAACCACGTTTTAGGCGTTGTGATTAGCTCCCTCTGACCCTTCTTTTCCCCAGGCTACATGAATCCCTTTTTCCGACCTTTCTTCATGCAGCAAGTTCTACAGTATTTAAATTGTCCTGGTGGCTCTCCACTAGACTCTCTCCAGCTTGAGCTGGAGGAACCAAATTTTTAATGTCTTTCTACAATCATTGCCTTGAAAGTGTTTTAAGGGTAGCATATGTGATTTTGTGAAACCCATCGGTTTAGTGCTACACTGTGTGTGTTACCATATACGTTGTTTAAACGTGATTTATGTAGTCTTTGTAATTAAATAGGCTGCAAGATTGAATTTATTTCATATAAAGACATCTAGGTTTTGGTGCCACATTTAGCAGAGTTAAAGCATTTTAATTATGTATGTCCATGCTTTTTTTTTTGTACTTTCTGTGGTGTGAGTACTAGGGATTGGAGGGGGAAAAACTATTCATTTGCTCTCTTATGTTTTCCACAATGCATAATTGCTGTTGTACCGACTAGTGCTGAACAGTGAGTGGTGGTTTTAAATAATCAACTACATATCTGAATATATTTTGAAGCACAAACACAGCTTCAGTAGGGTTGTGTACTTGAGTTGAACTGCAATCCCAGAAGTAATAGAAAGTATTTTTTCACGGAAATCCAACAAACAAAATTGTGCTACCGTCTTAAGACAATGACTGACGGCATTTGTATTACTTATATATCCTAAACTCTGATGTTCCCTGACTCACATTAACCTCTTTCACAAGGATCACAAATCTTCAGAGGATCTCCTATATCTGTGTAATTTACTCTCTGTCAAACATATAAAACAAATCTCAGTAATACTTTCTGTTAGGGGAAAAAAGAAACTCGGAGAGGAAATCTTTATCATGGCTGGCCCTACATTTTGACTGTCCAGATCAGACAGATGTGAAAGTCCTTGTTTCAACACCCATAGCTGTGGTTAGACTTATACCTGGTTAAATGCATTAGCTCAGAGAGTCTGTTATGGTTATGTTGTGCATTTGAGTTCTTTTTTTGGGGGGTGGGGATTATTCTATCACCAGATTATTGATAGCGATGTTTTTTAATTACACAAAATGAGCCAGGGTAAGATTAAGCATGTCAAAATTTGCTATTTTTGTTTATACAGCTATTGGTGTTCAGTTTTAGCTCCCTTTTGAAAATTAAATAATCAGGAATCCTGGGCAGCAACATATTTGGGCGTTTTAACTCTTTTAAGTACTTTCTTATTTGTTGTTCTTATTGTTTTCTTGTTACTGTGCCAGGCTCCACTTTGTGACTTGTACTTATCCTACTTCATCTATAGTTCTGGATCTCCCCTCTATCTTCTCCATATTTCCTAGTTTGTAACACAAATCTTTGCTTCCAAAGAATTGATTCTTGACTTCCCATGTACTTATGTGATGCTAGAAATATTTTTGTGTGATGACAACGGTGCAGGTAGACATATTTAGCTGTTTTTGAGCTTATTTTGGTCCTTTTTGCTATACAGGAACATGTCTATCTTTGCCTTACAATCTAATTATTTAAACATGTGCTTATCCATAGTTTTGAATCTCATTCTGTTGGCATTACAGAGTAGAATTTGACAGCTGGGTAAGTCCTATTTAAGACCATATTTTGCTAGGAACTACTTTCTGCAAAAAAAACCAGAAAATATTTAAGATCCCATTTAAACAAAAAAAAAAAATAAGGAGAACAACATCTTAGCACCGAATTTCCTAAACTTCCTTTCCGATATGTAATCAAAACCTTGGAAAAGTAATTTGGGATTAAACCCATAGCTTCATTCCAGACTGCTGCTCTTTTCTGAATTTTCTCTGTATTGGGAGAAAGCCTGTGTACCCATGTGTTTAGATTAAAGACTAGTTCTGGTAGCAGAGAAAGATATAGAGAATTTCACCACTATGAGGAGATAGGTTAAATGCCTCCTTCAGGGAGTATGACCTGTGCAAAATTTGGCTCTTAATCACAGTCCTACTTATACCACTTAGTTACAGTATCACCAGACCAATTATAGCAACATCCAGGCCTATCAGAAGTCTCAGCAGAACAAAGTCCAGAGCTATTCACTTACCCTAGAAATTGCAGTAGCTCAACTTTGAGAGCTCTGAAAACAACCACATTGCTGCTGTTATTGTAGCTGGGTTGTGGACAAATGTAATTTTAGGCTCTGATGCTGTCAATCTGGCATCTTTCAGTAGTGATTTTATTACATAAAAATTTAATCTGTCTGCCATATCTTACAGAGTGGTTATGTAGAAAATGATGCATTAAAAAACCAAAACAAAACAGACAAAACAAAAACAACAACAACAACAACAACAAAAAACCAACCAAACAAACACAAACGTTGTTAGAAAATGAGGGCAAAGACTCCTAAAAAAGTTGTTAACTCTGGGAAGACAGACTTTTGAAAGCCAGTGCACAGTGCCAGACTCTTGTATTGAAAAGTTCTGGCTGAAATGCTGAGACATACAGATAATATGGGTCCCAGAAAACTTGCCAAGGAAACTGCAGTCAGAAATGTAGGAAAGTGTCCAAGATTCAGCCTCAAACATGCTGCATTCATTACCAGCAGCTGTGCATATAAGAAGTGTTTCTTTATACCACACAACCAAAACCACTGTGGCCTGTCTCTGTCATTTTTATAGCAATTTGCTGACTTTTTAAGAAACAGGAAAACATTTAGCTAAAACAGAAGTTGACATGACTGACAGAAGATAATTTACGGGAATTTTGATGGCTACTGAGTATGTACTGTAGAACTACGCTGAAGTGCACATATATTCCATGTTTTACTTTATATTATACAACTCACTAAGACAATCAAAAAATGTGCTGATAATAGTTTAATGTGTACTGTAAATCACAGGTGCATACCTTACAAGATTCCTTAAAAAGTCCGAAAGGGGAAAGTGATAAAACAGTATTATTATTTTTGAGCATTAGGATTTTAAGTTATTGACATTTTCTTTTAAAATAAATTCAAATATACCTCCATTAGGGGGAGTTACACATTCATCAGTGTTTCAGATTTTCAGACACTGTTTGGTATGCTGGATTTTCTCTTGTATGTTTTTATTTCCTTTTAAAATACTCTTACTACTAGTATTACCTTCTTCCTCTGTAGTAGTATGCATTTTTTACTTGTTTATTTAGCATGCAGAAATTTGTAGAAAAAGAAGATGGTCCAACTTTATCAATTTCTGAATACTTCAGGAAAAAACCCTATTATAATAATAAAAACTTTTTTATTAATTGGAGGATTTCCCAGAATGAAATAAAGATTGTAAGATTTAGAAAACCTGGAGCAAAATTCTCTCTCTTAAGCAGTTTTTCCTTTGTCCACCTTTTCTCTCTGTGATGCTGCTTCTGCCTCAGGGTAGTTCAGGAAATCCATCAGTGTCTGGTTTGTTTACTTTGGTACAGGAGAGTTTTAAATAGCAATGTGACCCTTGTGCTGGATGGTAGCATGAGTGTTATCAAAAAGGCAAAGAATACTGATACACCTCAGCTGATGAATTCACTGTGCCATGCTTTAGCATATAATGGTTTTAGATGAGGTATTGAAATCATGTTGTTACATGTCTAAGCACTCTCCATCTAGCTAAGCTCCTGTGTAGTGTGGATAGTGACAGATACCTTTCCTTTATAGAGAGAACTGAGATCCACAGCCAGTTGAATTCTCTGTGGAGTAAGTCCATTGCATGTTTGTCCTACGTAGGAGAAGGCTACTGTGCCCTTGCATAGCCCTTGGAGTACTTTTCTCAGTGTCTGTGGTCCAGCTGCAGGAAGCACTGGCTCCTAGGAAACTTCAGAAGAACTTATGGGAAACCACATGAGTCAAAAAAAGGATTAAAACACCTGCAATCTAGGATTTTGGTGTACCACATTTGAGGGCTTGTCTCAGAATGAATGCCAGTATCTGAATGAATGCTACTCTGTGCTTCAGGACAGAGCTCTACTGGAGACTTTCTGTCTCCCCCCCACACACACCCTCCCACAAAGTTCTCATAAAAATAGGTGGACAAAATGAGAAAGGACAATTTAAAGTGAGGAGAAGAGAAGGGGAGAGGGAGAGGTGAACTGGTGGCAGCAATTCCTGAAGTTCACCTTTCAACAGTCACTGTGTTTGCCTCAATAAATGACTCTTAGTGTATGCATAGATCATACTCATTGTAGAAAAAATGTTTGGGTCTCTGGGTGGTAGACACAGATGTGAAAGAAACTTGTTTACCAAGGGTGGATTGAATCATTAAATGTGGAACGGAGATCTTTTTTGTAATAAAATTAGTGTTTTTGCATACGTTTTCCATGCAATTTTAAGAACAAGCTGTTTTCCCTACTCTTCTACTATTTTGACCCCACTTCAACCAAGTACTGAGCAAATGCAGTGAGATAAGTATTTCAACTCTAATGAAGTACAAGCATCCCCAGCAAATGGAAAGGAGGGAAGAGTAATCCCAAATTATGGGAACTTCCAGATTCTTGAAAAAGGGTTGACAATGCTTCTTGTGGTATAATAGATGGCAGCGGGAAGCTAAGGCAAGTTAAGTGTGTGTGTATGTATAAGTTTTTCAGGAAACATTGCTGTAGGGAGCAGAGTGAACTCTTTAAGACGCTGGTAATGCTGTATCTGCCCTTTTACCAGTATGAAGGACACCTTCTATGAACTTGTTCATTTTCAGGACACTTGCAATACATTTTTACTGAATGGTTTTCCTATCTTTGACTCCTTCTCCAGCAGGCTCGGCTCTGACCATCTCAGATTTTTGGCCTCAGAACTGATCCAATCACACTACCATTTTCAATCCTAAATGTGGCTCCACTCTTCCATGCAGTGTTTTTTTAGGCTTTCTCTTTGCATGCTTTGCTCTTCAAGTGCAAGCACACAGTGGGTGGAAAGAAGCAGGAGAGTAAAAAACCCTTTACTGTGACTTATGCTGGTTCATCAGCAGTCTGAAAACTCCTGTGTCATGCCACTGGCTTTTGTGTGCCCTCAGTATATACATACTGTATTTAGTTTCTTTATTTTCCTTGGGAAATACCTTTTATGCTGAATATTCTACCACTTGCTCACATTTTAAGGACTCTTGGATGAGAGAATTCAGCTGGCCTTCGAGTTCCTTCTCTTGGCAGACTAACACCAGAGCTTGCAAATCTGGCAGTGCTTGTGGGAACATCTTTAGTGAAAGGCATTGTTAGTGAAATCATTTAGATGATGGAATTAGGAAATGATAGTGATAAAGTTGGCTGCTGTGAAAATAGCAAGTGAATGACAGAACCTGACTCCGTGGTTTCTGAAGCTGTTTAATACACGTGGATCCGTCGCACTCTGACGTCTATGCAGTAGTGTGCCGAGCAGATAAATGGAGTATGGGGAAGTGGTAGTGAGAAGAAAGGTTTTAGGGACTATTACATGTGATAACTTCTACATAATATCCTGTGTTCTGGAAACTTCTGCAATCATTAACCTTGCTTGAAGTCAAGACCAAGTGGCGGTTTTAAAACCTGCAATACAGACTCAGGGCTCTGTGTGTGGTCACAAGGCGCACTAATATGTAGCGAGCACATCAAAAAATCCTGAAGTATGGATAAAATGAAGGAAGAATTATTTTCTCCTTCCTCTCAAGTAAACGGTAACTTTAAATTCTTGGTAGTGTCTGTGCCCTGTTTCTGAATATGCCATGTCTGCTGGTATCGAGTAAAATTATTTCACTAGCAGTTCAGCATGTTGGCAAATATTAAATGTGTTGGGTTGAATGTGGAATATGATCATCTGCTCTCTAGGAGAATTAATATCCAATAAATCACTTCACGGTGTGCCATAAATGCAATTCCAGCTGCACTACAGCACTTAGTCTTGTCCTTAACAACCCACCTATCACCATGCATTCATCATCTGCCTGAACATGTACCACAGGAAAGTTTGTTCTGAGTGTACAAAAAGTATATATAAACCTTATTCTTATGGGGTTTGGTTTTTGGTTTTGGTTTTGGTTTTTTTCCTGGAAAAGCTGATAAGTTATCTACTCAACAGCAGCCTGCAATGCATTTTTAAAAATATAAACTCAAGTTAATATTTTGGAAAGCATTTATTTTAAACATATGATTTTTATAACCATTTTGTATATAGACCACTTGCAGGGATATGGCTCACACCAGGTGTTAGAGTAGTGTGAAATAATTTTTATGCCACCTTTCCAAGGCAATAAATGTCATATAAGCATACACGAGTGCAGTTATAGTACTTTTAGATGAACATTATCAAACTATATGTTAGAAATCTGTTTGACAGACTTACCCAAAGGATGACACTTTTTCTGATGTTGCCAAAGCAGCAACTGTGTAAAAAGAAAATTTGCTCTGGTGGTTGTTTTATTTTTTTCCCCAAGGAGTTACAGTGTAAAGGGAGGGAGGAGGAGCTGTAATTGAGAGTAAAGAAACGGTTTCTTTCTACTGAGGAAAAAAAAAAAAAGAAATTTCTGACCAAAATGATACAGAAAGTTTTCAGTCATCTACCCTACAATAAAAAGACAAAATAAAAGATGAAGGACAGCGACAGCTGAACCCACAGTCCCGGCCACATAGTTTCTGTCATGATCTGTATAATGCTTATTCCAAGAAGTATGTGAAATATTTTTTGTGGGAATCGCACAGATACTGATTTTTTTTCTGCCTCTGTTTTTAAACTATCTTTAAAAATATGTTATTTTGGAGAAGTACTTTTTCTTTTTTTTTTAAGATTATTAGTATTCAAATTAAGCTTTTCCAGAGGTATGAGATTCCAGTTTCATCATTAAGAAGAATAGAGTGGGTTTTCATAGAGCTTGTTCTCTTATGCTGATAGGATTGCTCTGCTGGTGGTCTTTACCAATTCTAAGAGATTCACAATAGGGTAGTTTTTCCACAAAAGCCAATTCTCTTTGTCAGACTTCTATAGAAAACTATTTTACTCTAAATAGATTGTTTCAAACAGTCTACAGATACTTTGTTTGTTATGAAATGTCCTGTATCTCATGAGTTTACATACCAAATTGACCTCTTTTTTTTTCCAGTTACTTTTTATGTCACTTTCATTTGCAGTAGATATCTTCTGCTTTTTCTTTCTGACAAAAGTGTAAATTTTTAATTAAAAAAGTCCAGTAATCCAGAGGATTTAGAGCTGTGGACCCAAGTATTAAATGTAAATCAAAACTGAGTCAGTTGGAAGCTGCTTATTATGAAGATTAGACACTCAGTCTCCAGTTCGGAGCATTAGCTGTGCAAGCAACTGCTTCTTTGCCTTCTTTTCCAGATGAAAGCTCGTGAGTAGCAGCTGCTCACAGAGGTTACTGAAAAAAAAAAGGGAAACCAATATGAAAAATTAAGGGGAAAGGTGCCACAACTACACCTGTTTCAGGGCCTTTAATAGTTTTCTCTTTAGGGTCCTGAAGTTTGCTGGTGCGCAAGATACAAACGGGATTCAAATTCATACCGAGTTCAGTTTCAAGAGAGATATAAGTTTCAGGTTATAGTTGGATATTTCTTTCTTCAGTGAAGGGTTTAAATTTTTTTCTAAAATACTGTTGCCTATTCCTCTAAAATTAGGTAAAATGACCTGAAAAAATCCAAGTATTATTTTTACTGCTTCATCTTACTACTGTTTTTCATATAGCAGTTCTTTTGAAACAAGTTAACTTTTTTTTTGGGGGGGGGGGAAAGAAGGGGTGTAGCTACTTCTTTCAAAGCTCTCATGGATGCATCATCTAAACCTCCAGAAATTTCATGAAAATGCCTTCCTCCTCATCACTTAGCTGTACTATGAGATATGGAAAGCATGTATGCTTTGTGTTTTCGAACAACTGTGTTAATCATTCAAAGCATATGTGCCCTTTTTCTCTGTAGTCTGCTGGTCGACTGGTACTGTCTGCATTCAAACACAGGAATGTATTGATGAAAAAGTAACTAAAACTACATCTTTGAAAAGCATGATAATCAATATTTGTGTCTTCAATCAGTCAGATTTTGGAGACCAGAATATTCAGTTTGTATAACTCCAATTTTGTATTTTCCTAAACCTTTATTTATGACATAAATTACTGTAGAGTGGGATGATTCTAAGCAGAGCATTGTACTGCTAAACAGCAAAATTCTACATATTGTTATACAAAAATATTTTGCATTTTTTTTAACTGGCCTGATACTGCATTGAGCTCACTGGGAAATCTGTTGAAGTGCAGATGAATGTTATTTGCTCCAATATATTAATCCACAGCACTCAAAAAATCATAGTACAAATATACACTGGGTACTTTTGCTTCTTATGAAAAAAAAACCCCACATATTATCCACTTACATTCTATAATTCTTGCTCTATCCAAGTTTCATCTACTTGCTTACAGTTTCCACTTGTATTTTTAGTGAAATGCTGATCTGAAACTGCAAAATTCTTAATACACTCTTGGAAGGGGTTATGACAGATAGACTTAGGCTTTATCTATGGGAATGAAAAGGAAAACAAAGTTTATTGTTTTCAGATTTGAACCCTAAATCTGTGATCTCATCAGGGTCTTAGTGTGCTCTTATTTAAATAGGTGTCATTACTGCAGGAAAAATGTCTCATCTTAATCTATACTTGTGAGAAAAATCTCATCAATGTAGTGTACTATTTAAGTGCTTAAGAACTACAAGATGTTCTACATGTAAATATATTTGTGCACAAGTTCTTTCTCATGGGAACACATTATACTACTAATCCTTTTGCTATCAGACAGTATTGACTTATTTCTAGACAAGAATCTGCCTTTTTAAATACAGTTTCATCAGGAACTGGAAAGCTAAATTAGAAATATTTTACTTGATTAAGTCTGTTTTGTGAAACAGAAAAGAGAATGTTTGTTGTTGTTACAAATGATACCTTATCTGACAAAAAAATCTCTCTCTTAGGCAGTGTCTAAATTTCATAGCTTAATACTTTTTTGTAGGGTCATAAGAAAAACAGGTTCCAATTGATGTACTGATGCTGTGCAGTTTCAGCTTCTATGTAGATACACTGTTAATGCTTGTTTGTATTGCATATGCAGACAATGGTATTTTTTTAAAGTACACCTAGCATTTCAGTTCACGTAGCTGTAACACTAATTATTTATGATAGAATATCTTAACTGGGCACTTAGGCTACTGCTGTTCAAACAGGTGAATTAGTATTTGGCTAAAAAGGTGTTTGCTCCCTTTTAGTAAAAGTCACTGGTCATCATTAATGTTGATAAGTAGCTGAAATTACTGTCTCCATGGTGAGAAGAAGAAAGGTTTCAGTGATTAGGATAGGCCTTAGAAGACTATCCAAGGCATCAGGTTTTCCTTCTCCCATGGTACTACTTTTGTGGTATTGACAATTCAGCTTTTTGCCTCCATTTGCCTTGTTAAAAATGGGCATAATAAAGTTTTCTGCTTCGGCATGATGGTACTCAGAGAAGATATTAGTAAGGACTGAAGGATTACATGGTGCAAGGAGCACAGCTACTCATACCTAGGACTCTCCAGTCTGATGGCCACCCAGTCACCGCCAGTGTAACCTCGTAAGTCCTTTCCTTTCCTGGCATCAGCTTGAAGTGATGGAATCACTGACCTGTCGCTTCTCCATGACAGTATGTATCTTTAACAGAGTGTGGCTGTTTGTTACTGCCTTTAAATTCCTCAAAACCTGACACAAATTCAAATGCAAATGTAAAAATTAATCATTGTGACTAAGCTGCAGTAGCCCTCCCTCTTCAACCAAATGCAAACCAGCCAGTTTGAAAGCTGAAACAAAGTCCTGCATCCAGAAACTAACCACATTCACAATTCTCCCGTTTTCATACACTCTGGAAAAATAGAACTATGCAACATGCTATGAAGGCCATAAAATTTGAGCTCTTCTGGATCAGGGAAGAGGAATCAGTTCCAAAAGCTTTGAATTCCCACAAAGAACATCCTGTTAGCAGTTCTTTGCCCTTTTATACCAGCAAGGTCCCAGCTCAGTTGTTTTCAGTGATCTAAATTGTGGCAATACAACAGAGAGAGAGAGACAGAGAGACAGAGAGAGAGAGAGAGAGAGAGAGAAAGAAATTCTTTCACATATGTCACAGCCACCTGTGCTCTGCCTTTCAGTCCTCTTAAAAAAAAAAAGCTCAGTTTTCAGGTGACCCTGCCAATGACCTGAAAAGGCCACCGTGACTTGAGTTCTGTAGGGAATGAGTCTCTGTTGCCCATGAAATGCAGCTTCCAGTAAGGAGAGTAAAAGTGGCTACCGTAGTGATAAATGTACCTGCAGATCGCTGCATGGATTAACACAGCACTAATTTATTCCACATTAAGAAAAAGGACTATAATGAGTTATTAATAAAGAAAGACTAAAAATGGGTTCCAACTCAATGGTTAATGCTTTGCATAATTTACTGTAATAATCTTTCTGATCAAATAATTAAAAAAAAAAGTGCTTCTCACTTTTCCTATGAATGAAACATATATGCTATTCGCCCCCACCTTCCCACCCCCAGGATTTTGTTTGATCTTTCTACTGTTCAGGCATGAGCAAATCAGCATAAAGTGTGGTATCTGTGCTGGAGTTTGCTTTAGCCCAACTTGTCTACTCCATATAAATATTTTCCTAAGCAAACATCTATGTTTCAGATGTCTTTAGTGTTGCACCTAACAGATTTTATAAATCATTTGTGCTGGCATTAATAGGACAGTGGAACTGCAGCACAGGGGGCACCAAAGCAAAGGAAAATTCCATTGCAGCTGGCTGAAACTGGAGAGAAGGGGATCCACTGCAGTGACATCCAGGTCTGCCTCTGGATCTGGATGGAGGGATCAGGAACAGCCAGGTAAGGGAAGAAGGCCTGCTCTGGCATTATTTACAGAGGCTGAATCCTACTTTTTTGATAGGCTGCAATCCTCAGATAGTGAATGTATAGTTCTGTGTATTGTTTGAATACCCTGCTTCCTGCATGAGTCCATGACAGCCTTGTGCAGAGGGTGTGCAATTACAGATGCTCTCAGAGGGCAGTAATTCTCAAAAGAGCTCTAGAGCCCTGCATGAGCTGACTCCCATTCTTCTTCCTTTCAAGATCTGTAAGGGTATAGCCCTGAATTAATTACCTACTTGGTAGATTTTTCAGTGGCAGAAAGTGCTTATCCATCAGTACTCCATTCAAGCAGTTTGGAAAATGGTATTTGCATGATCTAATACCCCATTTATTACAACTAGACCTCTTGGAAGAGATGCAGAGAATATGAGTGTTGCTGTGGCATTGCTAGAGACTTTCTTCCTTAACTGACTGTATTTGTTCATGAATACTTCATACCTCTCTTGGCCGATGTTGCAGCTATCGCAGATGTGAGAGTCTGTCCAGAATTTGAACTGCAGAAAGCCTCCAATTTTCAGCACAAACCTCCAAAGCTGGAGAAAAGTATAAGTCAATGGTGACTGTATTACAGTTTCTCCTTTGTGCCAAGTCAAAGCACATGTACTCTGTTGTTTATCCAACTTGAAGAGCTTCAGTTCAAGATGTAGTATTAGGGCTATTACTTCTGCATTTTTTCAGTATTTTTCCACGTGGCCAGCCAAGACTGCCCTCATCAGGACCTGCCTACTTAGCTCATTATTTTCCCCCATTTCACAGAATTCTGCTATTTCAGTCTGTGTAGTCTTTGTTTCTCTTGGAAGTTGCAAATGAGCACTAATTGTGTAAGCTTTTTGGATATTATTAAATTTCTCATGAATAATACATCTAAAATGTGCCTTTTTGCAGTATTCTACATAAGTGTTGGAGCATATTCTGGAATGCTGTTATCTTCTGGGTAGCTGCTGTGATAACTTGGCCTGTGTCAGCAACGGATCTTGTCATAGGGTGAGGAGAGTTATGGTTAGTCTCTATTAGCAAAGGTCCAAGGTGGAAAAAACCATGACAGGAGAAGTTCTGTAGGAATTACTGCATATCACTGTACTTTCTAAGCCAACTCAGAAGGTTCTTTGTGTAGAGATATTTAGAATGAAGTTGGAGATATCATTCTTTTACTAAGGACAGAGATACTAACTTAAGTTTGATTACCAGTCGAAAATAGGATTTTCTATTTTGATTGAGTATATCTGTATCTGAATATTTTGTAGGCATCTAGTTGTTCTGGCTCTCTGCAGTACTTCAGAAATTAATAGCGAGTACTATGAGTGCTGTATTTTGTATCTTATTATTTGATATCTTTACCTGGCGGCTGTGATGCATAATAATTCTGTGTCCACTCACATCAGGCTGCAACTCCAATGGCTTCATTAGGAGCAGACTTTACTATAAATTGTCAAGGAGAGTATTTTGAAGTAAGCTGAATTTATTATATTCATGCCCATATAGACATGAAGAAAAACCTGTCTCCTAAGGTGGTAAATGGAAGGGGATGTGTTTCTGCTTCAAGCAAAGCACAGGTGGTGCACGATGAGAGGGTTGGTTGTGGCATCTGTGGGCCAACACCTGCACTGTGGCCGAGGCTCTGGTTTGAGGAGGGTCTCCCCAGCCCACCTAGGGAATGCAGCTCTCCTGCGGGCTGCAGAAACGCGAATCCACCTTCTGTAAATACGGACTTGGGCCTCATTTCCGTAAACGCCTTAAGGACTTGGGTGACAATTTGCGTGGGAAGAAGCGCTGCAGGTAAAGTGTATTTTGTGCCAAGGAAAAATCTCTGGGGGATAAATCCCTGCCAGCCGCGCACGT
>NW_010182402.1:0-279 GCF_000695765.1 Mesitornis unicolor | reverse complement strand
CCGCCCCCCGCCCGCGCCGCGGCCGAGCCGTACAAACCCCACTGCAGAGGCGGCTTTGCTCTCCGCTCTCCCCAGCAAGGATCCGGAGCGATGAGCCTCTTCCCGGAGATCCCGACCTCCGGCTGGAAGCGCTCACGGCCATTCCGCGGCGAACCGCCCGCTGCAGCCCCGAAAGGGTTACGCGGTGCCAGGCCCGGCCCCCGCTCCTCGCCGGGGAGTAAACACTGGCGCCTCAGCCTATCGCGGCGGCGGGCTGCGCGGGGCTGGGGGGGAGCAGGG
>NW_010182401.1:11939-46136 GCF_000695765.1 Mesitornis unicolor | reverse complement strand
TTTATATATATGTGTATATATATATATGTCAGGTTGTATTTGGATTTTTTTTTTACATAGCCCTAAAAAGCTGTCCACTTAACTATTACCCCAAATGCAGCCAAATTTTTTGTCCAAAGCAACAGCAATTGGTTCAAGACTCTACTAACAAGTTAAACTACTTGCCCTAGCCATAGTGTAAAGAACTATTTGTGTATTTACATGTTTTGTCCTACTACCTATCATTAATGATTTGGTAGAAGTTTAAGGTGGAGAAGGTGGCCTGGAGGTGTGAAAAAAACTTATGAGATTGGTCATCTATGGGACACGTTGTACTTCTCAAAGGACAGAGCTTCATCATTCATGATTTCTCCAGTTTTAATCTTCTCCAGAATTTCTTTTACTGAACCACTGAAGTAATCCCACCTCACCTTCCTCATGGACAGATGAGAGTACTTGGATTATCTAACTCTTCCCACTTCTCCCACCTTCAACCTTAAGTTTTATTATATCAGCCACCTATTCAAGGAATTTACAGACTCAGGGTCTTGGTTCTTTTATGTTGTTTTTTTTGTTTGTTTGTTGTTGTTTTTTCTCTCTTGAAAACATGACGGACCCATAGCCATCTTTATTCTGCAGTGCCTGATAAGTTTTAGGAAAATATGACAATACCAATTTTCTACAGATCCACACTAAGCTCCAAACAAGCCCTTCATTTTCTTGATTCTCTTTCTCCTCTTCAGATTATTTTCTCTGTTTTATATGCAAAGAAGGTTTCAAATTTGGTGCTAGGTCTTCCAACTAGCTTCAATTACCCCTAACTAACCCCTTCCATTACTGGCTCTATCTAATCAGCCTTGGGATCTTGAATTTCTGGAGGTCCATAACATCAACTACACTACTGGGAAGCCAGAAATCACAGACTAATGGTCATTATGCTTTTATTACCTAATGCTCAAGCTCCCGTTTTAGCTGGAGTGGCACATCTACTGTAAAGAGGAAAAGAACTGTAAAATATTTCCCAGCTTCCCTCAACTGTTTTGGATTTATTTCTTCTTTCTCTCAACAATATTCACTGAATATTCTCAGACAGCCCTCATTTAGAAAGAGACAGGAAAAAAAAGCTTTTTTCAATCAAAAGACAGTCTTAATTAAATGAGTGCTTTGCAAAAGTACATCAGCTTTGAGGGGAATATGGCAGCACTACATTTTAGAAACTAAGAAATATTTTGCTTTTTGTTATTAATTTATAACATTCAAAATATACACCTCTATCAATGTTTTGGCCATTTTGGCCACACACTACTGTGTGCCTATTATACACATACACACAGTGAACAATATCGGTTGATGTAGAAGAGATTTTTCTTTTTTTTTTAACCAGTACTTCAGATTTGTTTACTGACAGCTTCTGTGGCCAAGAACAGCAATGCACCAGGAGTAGAGCCCTATTAAAACTTATATCCATCTGTCCACAGTTATCTGAAAAAATAATTTTTCTGAAATAAGTCCAAACCGTACACTTTTCCACTGTAAATAAAAAAGGTTTAACTTTAAATTAAAAACAATTGAAATTATTATCCTTTAAGTTCAAGTGACTCACAAATTTCTGAGTTTGGAGAAGATTTTTCTTTTGCAAGGAACAAAATATACCTGATCATAAAAGCAATGTCAGTGTTGGTAATAGCACCAGCCCCACTGCTCTGAACACCAGCCTCAGTTCTTTCACTTCTCACTGAACAGTGCCAGCTTCTAAAAAACTTTTGGCCTCTCCATCATTCTGTGTAACAACTGAAAATATAGTCCTTTTTTATTGGCTTTTAAACTGCAAGAAATTAATGCTACCGTATTAGGGCTCCATACATTCAGTACGTACAATACATTCAATACATTCAGCACATAAATCATCTCCAGGAGCCCAAATACTCCTCATAAAAATAAAGTTAGATGAAGTCAAACCAGAGAGGACAGTGATGTGTGAACTGGTAAGATATGAGCAGACATTTGCACCATACCATACTTATTAAATCAAGTATTAAAACCCATACAGACATTTACTGATTTCACATTTGAGACTCTTCTGTGGGGACCCAACTCTACTCTCAAGTAAGTCATAGGAAAATAGTTTTCTCTATGCTTTCAAGTATATGAAGATTTGTTTTGTGAAAGCTGAAATCTACACGTTTTTCCGGTAAGTGTAAGTGTAACTAGAGTGCAAGTTAATTTTTAGACTGAAGATATCCTCATCAAGAAGTTCTAGTAAAATAAGGCTTATTCTTCTATTTAAAAAATCCTCAAACTCCCTGCAGACTCTCCACATGCAAGTAATGTGGAAAAATTTTCACTTGTCACACGTTTAAAATTTTAATCAAAGCATGTCAATGCTCATATAATGAGAGATTTTTCCCCATGGTGAAATTGTCATAATGAAGGTTGCGGAACTACCATATATTTTCAGATGGATTGAAAATTGCCTCTGCTTCTTAGCCATTATGTGTTACAACATTCTTACCCTTAAGCCAAGACACTTGACTAACTGCTTTGTAAAATACGCAAATCAGTAACTCTTGTCCTTGATAACTTTCACCACAGGCTACAGAATGTTTATCTATAACTATTGTTTTCAAATTTTCAGTCTCTTTGATCCCAGCTCCAATTTGCCAGGCCAGACACATGAGTCTGAACAAGCAGTACTGGAACTGAGCCCCAGATGAGGCTGGATCCAGAGGCTTGGGCCTCCAGCTCATCTCTACCTTCTTACAACTGTGTTTCGGTCTTCTCTGTGGTGACCTTCAGTATAGGGAGCTGCAACATGCCGACGATTCTCTAAGTGCCATGAATCTGAGGTTTATTGCCAGTGAGTTCTTAAGGTAAATATTCATAGAAGCTACATAAACATATGCTTCTCCCTTCCAGGCAGTGACCTATTCTAGGAATAAAAAATCGTTTTTCCACATTCACACTCTGAGTTGATCTGTAGAAACATGACATCTCTCACAGATTTAGAGGAGGTAACTACTGTAGGAGAACATGGAAAGAGACAACTTATATATGATGAAACATCTTGTATCATCAACATCCAGATAGAAAGCAGCATTTACATGATGACATCCAGATATCATGGATTCACCCTACGGATGGATAATTATACAAAGGAATAGTCCAAAGGAAAAGAAATCCATCCTTGCTTTGCATAATCTCATATCAAACCTCCCAATTATTTGAGCTGTAATAAAAAATGATGCAGGTTCTCTACTGGGTTACAGATAATGCCATTCCATCCTTTTTGCATTCTCTTTTCACTCAGTTTTTACAGATGTCTCTTTTTTGCTTACATAGAGAAATATTTTTAACAAGTACCACATTTATGACTAAGAACTTCCCCAAATTGTGAGAAAAATCTGACTTTCAAATCAAATATTTCAGAAGTCCTAATCAAATCAACAAGTAACTTGGAAATGAAGACACCTTCAAACAAATCTAGTACTTTGGAATTGCTATCTATTCTCAAATAGTCCATGTACAGAAAGAGCAGTTAAACTGATTGTGAGGCATTTGTTTATAATGAAAATACCTTTTTTTATCTATCATTAATATACATCAAATAATATTTACTTTCTAGTCATAAAACCAATATGACTTTATGCACTAGAATGTGCTGCAGGACAAGAAGGACATTACTTTGTGGAGGGGAGAGATACACCTACACACACAAGAGCACAGAAATGAAGCAAGACAAAAAAAAGCATACAAAAGGTTTCCAAGAGGACTAATAACAAAGAGTCACCCGTTGCAGAAAAATGCACATAAAACTTGTGCACTTTACTTGTATTCCCAGCCCCCAGTAGAACATAATGTGTCTTTGAACACATTAATGAAAAACACAAATACAGTGAACAGAAGTGAAAGCCTGGTTTCAAAATTAAATGCACTTCCTGTAGTCATGAAAAACCTATTCAGGAATACTACACAATGCCCTACTTTATCCTACTGCTTTTAAGCAGTCAGTAAGTTTTTAAAACGGTTTATGGGAAACCAACATCACATTTCACAGATGGTTTATAGTTTAAGTGCTCGAGTAAAACCTTCTTTTATCATTCTTTGTATACATACAAAAGCCACTTAGCTGAAATAAGCCTGTGCAAAACAATAGCAAATGACCAGTAAAAAGCTTAATTATTCTGCTTTATATCTATGGTATGAAGGAAATATGGGAAAAAAATAAATTTACTTTTAAAGCTTGGTTTTAAACTAATCGATGAGTTGGGGCACAGGACATGATAACTGGCATAATTCCATAGTTTAAACTGCACCTTAGACTTTATGTCCTTTCATGCAATTCAGGATTTTACCAAAAAGCCAAGTGTTCTGAACCAAACTATCAGGGTGGCAGGGACACCTCCCACTAGACCAGGTTGCTCAAAGGTTGGACAGAGCTTCATATGGAGGAGTGACTCTGTATGAAGAAAGGTAGTATCTGTTGCTAGGTCAATTCATATAATTGGAATCAGAAGATTTTTACTTCTGAAACAGAAGCAGCATCTTCCAACTGAGAACAGCTGCCACAAGTTTCTTTGATTATACTAAATAGACAAAACAGCAGAACAAAACTGGTAATAAGGAGAGAGGGTATAAGTACTTTACAGCACTTTCTTTTCAAGGTGAACTTTCTCACTGTAGGCCTAAAAGTTGGTTTTACAGACATAAACTTCTGCTTTAGTGTTTGAAACTTTGACATCGAAAATTCTGAAAAATTCATGCATATGCAATATGCAAAAGAAACACAGGTGCTGATTTTGCCTGTTAAGTTCATTATCCAACACTTCATGTTCTATCTTGTGTTGCCTGAATTTTGTGATAAGGTTGCTATAGATAAGGTGCAGTCCAATATTTAACACATTTACAAATAAGATTAATAGATTAGCAGCCAGACAGCTAAACAAGATTACTACATGTCCCCAAGGACAATAAGGATTATAAGAGAAGTTTAAATTAATGTCTTTGGATCTATCTGAATTGCAGCAAGAAGGAGCCTGCAACAAAGGAATGATGCCACACACATCACCCAAAATCTGTCTGACTTACTCAAGGGCAGTCCATGGCACCAGCTGCCCAGGTATTATGCATTTTCCCTTAACCAACGCTCTGATTGTATAGACTAGTAGTGCTAATGCTCACCTAAAGCTGGAAAGATGTTATATCTGCCCCAGTACCTTGGCTAACACTACCCTTACTGTGCTCTAGAAAAAATAAATCATATGGAACAGTCATGAGTGTGCTATACATTGACCTTCTAGCTTCCTGGCAGAAATGCTTCTGTATTGGTAAAGCCCAGCTTTCCAGTAATGCCATTTATTTGGCATTCAGAATATTCAAAAATGAAGACTGAAACTGGTCAAGTAAATACAAGGTATTAGCAAGTGGTAGAGTTTAAAATATTAAAACCACTAATGACAGACTGTAACAGATAGTGGCCCTATTCATAAAATAACCCATAGGTACAGTAAGAGGTTAAAAAAAACCAACCCAAACAAATCCCACACCATGCATACATGTGAACTGGTTTACACTGTGGACTCCTTTGTAGTGATCAGACTCTTTGGGAAAGATATTCTTTCAACAGCAGGGTTAGAATTAGAGACTGGCAGTATCTGATTCTTTTTATGTACCTATCCATAAACAGAACTTGGTTATAGCCCCCATCAATCCTGTCTGATACCTCCTATGCAATTTACTATGTGTATTTATTACAACAAAACCTCATTATAGCAAATTGAAACTATACAGCACGTCCTTTGAAGTATTCTCTACAGAATGTTATATAGTTCTAGCTCTGCCTCTCACTTTCCAGCACCCTTTCAGTATAAACATGGACTACACGTACAAAGTTTCATATTCAGAAATACAATTTATAAGAAATGTCATCTGTCAGTTTGCCTTGAGTAGCCAACATCTCACATACTCCAAGTTAAATTATGTTCAGTCACGTTAGACAAAGGAACATATCTAACTCAAATACTTACACTTAACGCATAATTGAGAACTGATCCAGTAAATGAGCACTTCTAATTACACAGTTGCTAGGTGGGGGAGGGAGAGTTTCTTATCTCCGCAGCTCTAATTTCCTGTATGCCACACGTTGTCCTTCATGAACTGAACTGATGAATATACATAATTATAAATTTCTTTTTGCAAATTAATATAGTTAAGGCAGAAAATCCAGTAATCAGGCCATAATAGTATCTGGCAGTCTGGCATTATGAGAGCATTTATAATAGCAAAAGTAATAAAAGAAGATATTACTGCAAGTTTGTAACTGTGTGGGTTTTTTTTTTTTAAAACAAAACCGTAACTGGCACTATTCTCCCATTCCAAGAGGTGCAGAATGCCATCTAAAAATTTAACAACATTGGCAGAACTGTTTCATTTTGTTGCACTACTAAGCTGGAGAAAACAACCCAAAATTAAACCTTTTCACATTTTATTTCAGACCACAGCTGCAACATCAAGAGAGGACAATAAAGGTAAACCAACTACCGCCATAAAGGAGAATAGCCAGCACCTTACGGTCAGGAGCAGCACGGGCTGGTCGCTCTGCAGAGGTCAGGGATCTGGGAGCCCAGGATGACCAGAGAGCAGCAGCCGCACTGGAGCAAAGAGAGCAGAACAGTTCCAGCAGCGGCAGACAGAGCTGGCCCAGGGATCACCAAGAAAGACGCTGGTGGTAAGGTGGGACTGAACCAACAGATCAAAGCAGCAGGTTTGGCTCAAGCAGATACTTGGTCCCAGTGGAGCTGGTGAGGGAAGAGGAGAAGGTCTCCCTCATAGAGGCTCCTCTCACCTTGCTCTCCCCCACTTGGGTCTGACCCACAGCCACACACCTGCACAGCATCAAGGCTGCCCTCCAGCACAGTCAGCTGCCACACGACCTCCTTTGACATTTAATACTAGGGAATGAGGACAGCTTAGTTCACTTTGCTATCTATGAACATGCAAAATTAAGAAATGTTAAAATCCAGATATCATGCATTACACACAGAGGTTTTGGCAAAGCAACCCTGACTTGTTACAAGATCACCCTAAAAGGACCAGGAGAGTCAGCAGTGTCTGCATTAGTTTTTTGCTACTTTTTTTTTTCCTGGAAGTTAAAGCAAATGTAGCTGCCGCCCACTTAAGAGGCATTGAATTGGAAATACAGAAGTTTTATTTTGCATCAGTGTGGCATCAGATGTTTTTAAATTACTTACTATCTTCAATTTTTCTCAGATATTTTGAAAAGTCACATCACATTAATTGGCAGAGCGCAGAGGTCATGCATATCAAAAAGTGGGAATCAGCATACACTGAACACAAAACTGTATTTGTACAATATCAGTAACTTTGTTCTTTTTCCATTTTAAAGGAGAGAAAACTTTTTTCCAGTGCAGGTGCCCAATGTTCATCCAAAATTCTGCTCTTTACTCAAAAGTCACTGTATCTCCTTTCATCTGGCATTATCTGACTTCTATAACTAATTCCCTTATTTGCCACACAATCACATTTTAAATCTAAAACCACTTTGTCTAGGCCCCCAAGATTTTGTTTTGCATATATTTTTCAGGGGAAGCTGCTTTATTTCATTGAGATAATACATCACTGAATTATAAGCTCTATGCAGCTGTCACTCTTTGCCAAACATTCAGAAACATAAATGAACTCTGACAAGTAATTTATCTGGTAATTCAGTGTCAAAGTGTAATAATATCACTGGGCTTTGTGCATTAGCAGTGTTAAAGCAGAACTGAAGTTAAAATGCAAATTGAAAGCACCTTTTGTATATCAGAATAAAAATTACTATACTTGGTACCCATCTTGTTAATCCTTTAGGTTCTCAATCAGGTAAGAATAAAAATGTGTGGATAAAACTGAATGTTACATTCATTAAACCAGGAATTAAATGCTCAGAGTGACAAATTTAGTGAAACCTATAGTTACTACACTCGTTTTAGGTCTCTAAAAAGCAATATCTGAAGTTTCCCATACTGACTCAAATCCCCAGTGAGCATATATTCCCATCACAAGAGCAGAGAGTGCAACAGAAGTACAGTATGCAGCAGAATGGAAATTTCAAGCACACTCACTAAATTTTCTAATTATACTAAGTTAAGGCCACCCTGCAAGAACTGCCACAATACATTCCTTGTTCAGTTCTTGCTCAGACACTTGGTCACAAAACATACTGGCAGATGTGGGAAAGCAGTGGCTTCCCTTCTGAATGTCCATTCAGCCAAAGAGTTTGCTTCTTAATTTAGATCATGCTGTTATATAAATAAACCCCAAAACATGGTGTTTTGTTGTTTTTTGTTGTTTTTTGTTTTTTATTTTCTCCTGGATGTAAAGTGATTTGCAAGGATTTCCCTCTCCTTCTCTTCCAAAAGAGTTATAAATCTGAAGAAAACAGACAACTTTTCCTTATGTTCCTCTCCTGGGCTGGTCTCTTACTAGTTCATCCACCTTAATCTAGTCCAAGAAGACCACGTGGAATCTTGTTTTGACCACTGTGGCATAGTTTACTACAATGGGGCAGTGCCATTGCAACAGGTCATATAACAACGTTCCCTTCCAGGCTGAGTAAATTTCTTCTTCAAAAATATCTCTGTTGTTTTGTCCAGTCTTACTGTTGAACAGTTCAGCCTCTCAGTTTTACAATACAAGGTCAAGGTTTTCTAAACTGTTGTTTGTTTCCCTGTGTGTTTAAGTCACAGCAGAGACAAGCATCATCTAAAACTTAGATAGCTGGAAAAGAGCACTGATTTTATTGGGGCTAAGCCAGACAGGTTAAACCTTAAACAAAAGAAGGAAAAAAAAACCCACCAAACAGGACACTAATGTCATGTATTTCTTCTGTTATGAAGTTTTTCTGCTAGGTCCAAAGTTGAATGAGAGGTCATGTAACAGAGCAAGAGTCTTACTTCAGGGAAGCATGAGATAGAAAGGGCATAAAAAAGGAGCTGTAAGATATCAGATTTATATACTACAGATAAGTCACCTAGTTTGCAGACAAAGCAGTCTCTACTTGACCCATCCCAACTCATCTATTATGTATTAGACTTAGATATTAAAATAATAAAGATTTATACTTATTTTTTAAAGCCAGAAGCCAGCACAGATATTTTATTTTGTAATCACATAAAGAACTTCTGCATGTTAAATCTGGCAATTGCTGCTAAGGTCAACAACTGATAAATGGATTATCATGAGAAGGTGGAAAGAATCTCATAAAAAGAGAGCATGAAAACAAATTAAAATTATTTATTTTAGAAGGGAGAGTTATCAGAAGGGGATAGTATCTGAAATGACATGTGTAGAGGATGAAAATTAAAGGAGTCTGTTTCTCTTCCTGTGTTGACACCAGAAACATCTAACCTGCCTCCTGATGACACCCCAAAAGTGATACAGCAAGAAGCCCAAGTCAAAAGCTAGAGGCAGTGCCAGGGAGCAACAAGGACAGGCTGGTCCAGCAATGGTAACTGGGGTCAGCCGGCCGTCCAGTGACAACGCAGGTCCAAAGTCAACTGGGAGTAAGATGTACAGCTCAGTCTGGACCAACGGAGCACCACATGGCTGCACTACAGCTCAGGCAGACACCGAAAGTGAGACCCCAACTTTGAAATCTTCTTAGCAAGGGAGGTGCAGGGCCAGAGCCTTTCAAAGTCATGCAGCTGTGCAATGTGAAAGTTAAACCTGAGCCCCCAGTAGCCAAACTTCCATGGGCTGGTAATGGACACGCACCAGGCCCTGACAAGGCAGCATTTTTAAAGGACATTTTCACGTAGGAGTATGCGGGATGATTTAACTGGCTAGGTTCACCAGCGCTCCCTAGGTGTTGCTTCTCTGGGAGGAACTTGGACACTCGCATAAGCTAAGGAACAGCTATAAATGCAGCAAGTACTGGAAGAGATCAAGGAAGAGATCTTTAACATAGAGTCACAGCACCAGTCCCCTGGGTGCATCACTCTGTCCCTCAGAAGTCTGGCTGTCTGTGCTCAGAGGACACACTTGAAAAAAAAAAGCCACTGTGAAGAAGCCTCCTCTGGGGATACCCTTCCCTTAAGACCCACTTTCAAGCTGAGCTTTCCACCTGGGACCTCACCTGTACCATGCTGTAGAAGTATCACAGCCATACCCCTCCCTGGCTAGGGCCTTGTTGAACCAGACCCTACTCTCCAGACTGACATCCCAGTCTCTCCTCAGACTGGACTTGTCACCACAGAGCTCCTCAGCTGCCACTGGGCTGTGTCTGACCCCAGTTACCATCACTGGTACTGACCCTGACTTCCCAGCCTGGCCTCAGACCTGTCTCATCACCATGGATCTGCCCAGCAATGGGGACTCTTGGCTGAACCTGGCTGCCCTCCCCAGGGCTGGCCCTGGCTCATGGTGTGGACCTGGGCCCCTGTCAGTGAGGGCACTGCCCACCTGGCTGTTTAACCATGCTGAGCTCCCAGCTTCCAGTTCTTAGGTAGCAGACAGTCGCTTTCTGCACCCCAACACAGACACCTGTGTGGAGAAAAAGAAGGCAAGACAGTCTTAGTGAGATCACTATCCAACTTTAATAATAATCAATCAAAGTGTTTCACCAGCCAGTAATACCTAATTAGTTTTTGAAGTATCAATGAAAATATGCTTCCATTTTCTGAACTTCCTAGCAGTCTTGCTTTCACTTACTCCAGTTTGAATTCATTTCATGTGTAACCAGACCTGCACAAAGTTCCCCAAGGGAACATCCACTAGTGCTTCTCACCCTGACCATGACACCTGCTTCCTTCCCTGCTCAAAAGAAGCATGCTCAACACCTCCTAGGATCATATCTATCACATCAAGTCAGTAAATCAGTTACATGAAAACTAATATTCCCAAGCTTTTCACTTCTGTTGCTTCCATCTGAGGAGTTTCCAGGTTACTAATTGCGATTTCTAATTGCCTGACCTTTAATATCATGCTCTTCAATTACATCCCATTTTTACTACACTAGCCTTACTAGCAAGTTTATATCATGTTTTATTTTCACCTCTTCCCACTTCAGAAACACTAACTGTATACATCATCACACATCCATTTTTTGTGCCAAGGTCTATAATGGAAACATTAAACAGAAATGCCTTCTGATCTTACTTGCTTCTTTTTTTAATACAACCTATTGACAACATTCCTTTAGCCTGTTTTCTACCATCCCCAATCGATATCAATCTGCAATTTCTTCGGCTCAGCTAATTACCGTCTATCCAATACTTTGCTCCAGACAGTTTAAGATCCCTGAGATTTCCTATGTCTCAAGAAAGAGGGCTTATCAAAGTCAGTTTTCAGGTTCATCTACACAGATTTATGCTTAATAAACTCAGGCAGTTTTTTATCTCTTTTCTAACCCCTTTAAGAAAAGACTTCTGAGTCTTTCCTGCTACAATTGACTAATGGCTATTATCACCCGAGGCAATTTCCCAGACACCTTTTTTAAAAAAAGAAAATAAATCATAGCCTCTACTTTTTCTGTTCTTCAGTTAAAAAATAAAAAGTGTAACAAAAACATAATTTCAAATTACACTGAATGTTCAATTATTATTTCATTACCCAGAACTGTCCACATCTGCCTTACATTAGCCCAAGTATTTTCTAACCACCTGGTAACATTTAAAAATTTACCAAAACTCTTTATCACAGAGATGTTGCCACATTACATTGGGCGCATTTGCTAAACATCCTTATATTTGTACAGAAGAAATCCACAGAAAATACCACTACAGTAGGCCACTAGAAGATAAGGATTGGAAACAGACAAATGACATTGCTTTTCTTTCCTAGATTTTTCCCAAAGAGGAAATTTTGAGACCACAAGACTCAGAAAAACAATGCTGAGAGAAAAAAGGCACTGCTGGCAAGAACAGAATCAGATGTGGACACAGGTCCCATCAAGGAACATGGAAAGGAAGTATGACTTTCATCTAAAAATAAGGTGATCTTCAAGAACTGTAGCAGAACAATGTATAAGAAGTATATACAGAAATAGAAAGCATGTTTCTCTTTCAGAAGTTAAAGGGATCTTAATCACTGAAATCCACTAAGACACTAAAAGAACACCTAACAAGATGCCAAGTGAGGTTGTACGTTTTTTTGCCCGTACATGCCCACAGATGCTGAAGGTACCAAATCACAAATATATCTTATTTCAGACTCTGGGAATGTTTCCATTAAAAATATCATATAGCTTGTTTTCTGTCCTTTTAGAACTTAGTTGTGTACTTCCAAAGAAGAAATTAAGAATCATGTTCATCAACCCCATTTTTTAAATTCGGTGCATAATATACAGTAAAGATGCTGTATAAACAAGTAAGAGCTAAAGCCCAAGATAACGCATATGACTTCCGAGCTGATGTGTAATTGACAGAATTTTTTCAAAAGAATATACATGAACAGAATAAAGTAACAAATTGATATGAGTGTCTCCAAAGCATCATAAAATGACAACTCCTTCTGGCATAAAAAAGCAGGAAAAATGCCACTAAAGGGAATCATATGTATTGTTTGATAGCAGACAAAACTGCTAGGGTTAGAGAACTAATTATACCACTATATCTTCCAAAATGCACCCTTTTCTTCAAAGCTTTGGGCTGATACCTGTGCTTACCTCAAAATGCATCTTCTCAACTGCTCTGTTGCTAGATTGATTAGAGTTGAAGTACAAATAAGAAAATACATACTTAGATATCATTGTTTATGCCAAACTTCTTCAGACACCACAAATAGCTGCCCAAGTTATTTCTACAGTAACCACTCAACTATTCAATTCAGACTTGAGTTCCCTGAATTCTTAACTTTCCTTATTCTTCTGTGCTCAGAGACCAGTTTTTCTCCATTAGAAGGCAGTTTGGTAAGGTGTCTAGAAAGACAAGTTGGACTCCTCTGACAGTTATGTAATAAACTTCAGTTGTTTACCAAGAGATGACTTATATAGACACCTTATTTCTTGCTGGTTCTTCATACCTTTTTAATTTCAGGCATCTAAATAATTAAAACAAACCATTATATTCACAGAGTAACTATATGAAAAAACCGTACTTAGAAATTTAGAAACTATGCAAAACAGCACTAATTCCATCACAGATTTTTTTTTTAAATTTATTTATTTTGACTCAGCCAGACACTGTCCAATTTATCTTTACCTAAAAAAAAATATCCTAACATATCTAGAAATCTATGGAGTATTTACTCAATATTTTGCAGGCCTGTTCTATTGAGAATAAAACACACAATAAAAAGGGAACTCATAGTGAAGGGCTTGCTCATACTTTTTCATCTTTACAGCCTATGTCACAAGGCATATTTGCACTGGAAGCCACAGAGATTGCATTCCCATTGATACAATTTTTTTCAACTCCATAACGCTGAACCTGACTAGCCCATACAGCATTTCACTAAAATATTTTCATTTGTTATAATAAAATACTGCTGTTGTAGACTCCCCTACTCTCCCCTCCTGTTCTTCATGTTATCCATGGGAATGATGTCTGATTGTACTGTCAAGGCTCAAGCGTCCATTATACCAGACATTCCACAAAGTCATTGCCCCAAAGAATGCACAAATTGCTTTAAAGCTGAAAAGCAGAATCAGTGAGCCAACACCTCTATCATTGCTCATATTGCAGCGTTCAAATCCACATTAAGTCCTCCAACTGGTGTACTGCACATGCTGGGAAATCCTGCCAGGATGCATCATTAAAATACGTTTATCAGACTCTTAGCACTGAGATTTCTTTATTTCTTGGGCAGCATGAGGTAGAAAAATCAGCTCAAGAGACTGGTCTTAATTCTCAAACATATGAATTCCTTGAGGAATGAAAGCACAGAGTATGTTACTTAGAGAAAGTGAACCCAAAGGGCTCTCTATTGTTATTTATGCTATTATTCTCCTAGCAAGTAGAAAGACTGAAAATTACCCCAATTAAGGAAAGTTATTGCAGCTTTTTTTCCAGTAGATAAAATAGCACTATGTATTTTGTCGAAGTGTAGCATTATCTTCAGAGAAATCTAAGCTTAGTGTAAAACTGTTCCATTGGGTTTACATTAAAACTGATGGTACAGAGGAAGCTTCAAATGCTCCTTTACATAAAATATTTTATGGGTGAAAGAGCATCAAGTTTTCTTAATCTGCTAAATAAATAAAAAAATACCCTCCCCAACCAATCTGAATTAAGAGTTAACTTCTGTACGAACAAAAGTGTCAGAGATCCAGTGACAGGAAATAACCCAAATTTGGCCAACAGTTTGACAGTAAACCTTGCGATCCATAGCTTTCCCTAGATAGGTGATTGAACACTGTACTCAAATACTTGTATGTGAACACCATTCATAAAGACCAAAAAGGGGCAAAAGTTGTTTTTCCACAATCTTTATTGCTTACAAGACATATTATTTAATACAGATTCTTAATTCTATAAGCAAAGAACAGCTTTAGGAATAGGAGCAAAAACTTTTCATTTCCCAGAAACCTTTATTTTAACTTCACATCAAATACACCCACAGCATCTCTTTGTGACAGCTATTCCCTTCCTTCAATCTCCCTCTTCAATACCATCACAATCCACCAAGCCACGTGCAAAGCATACACATCAGCCAGTCCTCCTACCAGCACCTCAGCTGTATAGAAGATGCATAAGGCTTCATGGAACTGGTGAGGTAAGGCTGCAGAGCTCTCCAAAAAAGGGACATGAAGGAGGTCAGACACAAAATGGATTCCTATGACACAGCTACAGCTCCTGCATCTTGAAGTGAGGCTGGTGAGCAAGCCACTGGGACACATTAGCTCTGTTCAATATACAGATCATTTTAGGCTTAAAGTTGTGACTACATTCCCTTAAAATTCAGGCAATTCAAATGTTACAAGAAACCCAAGATTATGTCAAACCCTGTTTCTCTACATTTATGAATCTTCATTGCTTTATCAGCTTCTTCTCAGATCAATTAAGAAATTTAATGGAAAGGGTTTTGTGGTTAAAATAATTTATTTCCATTCAAAAACTAGAACTGAAAAAAAAAATGGTGTCAACATTAAACAAAATTTTGTAGGCTATATAACTTTCTTCTTCTAAGCATGTATCTCCTTTCAAGAGGACAGGGATGTGTAATGTGCTCTTACCACCAACGGTCTTGTAATACTCCAGTACAGACAGAACAAAGTGTTGATCTTTCCACAACAGACAAACAAGGCAGGTAAGCTGAAGAATGCTTCCTGGCCACACCAGTGGCACAGCTCTGTGGGGCTTGTTGTTTATAACACAATAGAAAAAGGAGCGTAATTACCTTCTGGAATTTCACCTCTAGTTCTAAGTCTGCCTGCTTTAAAGGTCCATGCTGTCTTCCTGAGATCCTTTCCTCCATTCTCATGTATTCCACAGTAGTATCCTCAAACTGATGATGAATTTGTTCTTGAAATTATTTCAAGACTCCTGTTGGATCCCACATCCTGTGAGATGCTGACATTTTTTCTAGCTTATTATTATCTCGAATAATTTTATTCCTTCCTGCTAAAAGACAGCATTTTTCTGAACATTCCTGAATGATATTTTCCTCATAGTCAGAAAATACTGTGCTCTGGAGGAATATAAATTATCCTCCAACAGTAGTTTTTCTACAGTTTTTCCAAACTTGCCCTCCTGAAACTCTACACACAACCAGCAACTGAACCATACACTGGGAGGTCAATTTGAGATGCAAGCTAATACAGGTGACACGCTCGACTTACTCCAGAAACAGAAAGCCATTGGGTGGAAAATGACAAAGCATATTTATTTTTAACATGGTATTTTGTATTGTTGAAAAATAAATTTGAGTTGTGCAGTCATAGTTGTGCAGTTGGGTCCAGTTCAATGACAGAATTCCCTTTCCTCTTTCAGTTTTCATGTTGAAAAGACTCCTGCACGTACCCCACTGCATGGGATGGGAGATTAACTAGAATGTTACTAGTTTATTTTATCTTCTAAAGCTATAAGAAATAGAGTAGGATCCGGTATCATTCAACAAGATGCTACACTCTGTCATGTTCATCTGGCTTTACTTCAAGATTAAAGATGGGAAGAAAACTAAGACTGGTAGTTTGAGACTAGTCTTATACAACTTTGTAAAGTGCCTCTGTGTGTGTGTGTATGTGTGTGCACACATTTTTTTTTTAAATAAAATGCAACAGACATGTTATGCAAAAGGCATACTTGGCAAGGTCACAAGAAAACAAACTTTGTGGCAACACTGTTGGTTGAATCAGGTTGTGCAGTGGATGTCATTAAATATTCGTTATTAATCAGAACAGAATTATTTCCAAACTGAACATTTACATTTCCTGCTAAAATGTTAAATGAGTCTTTTGACAGAAAAAATTGTGTTTTCTTTTTAAATACAAGGCAGATAACTGTGTTATATTTACTTGAAATTACAGCAGTTTACAGTCCTGAGGAACAAAACAAATGTGTTCAAATAATTCAGGGCAGCCCCTGGAGAATGGGATGTGTTTCAAAGCAAAGATACCTGCATTGCAAGAAATGTGGAACAAACTGTTGCTCAAATTTGATGAGTAGAACTCTATTTTGATAACAGATAAGCCTTAGGTGATACAGGTAATATTTAGTGACCTAAAAATGTAACAGACGTTGTTATGAACAAAAGAATTGCTAATGATTAACACCTAAAGGGACACAGAAGCTAGAGATATAAGACTACTGCCACAGTTCAGGTAGATCACAGTGGAATTAGCATTGTCCATTTCACTTCTGAGAAATGCAGGAAAGCCATTAACCTCCTATTTGAAACCAGACTGCTGAAAAAGTGAACTCCCTGCCTCCTGTGCTCAGCACTGATACACACAACAGGTCCAACCAGAAAGTAGCCACAAAGGCAGCTGGCAAAGAGCTTCTCTCAGTGCTGTTCGGTGGAACTGCCTATGTATCTGCATCAAAGAGGAGCAAAGAGATTAAAGGCAAAATGCAAGGAGGCAGAACAAGGACTGAGAAAAGTCTTTCTACCTCTCTCCCTACTCCCACGCCTTCCCTGAAGGAGAGCTTTGAACAACAATGCTGACGAGAAAAAAGTTTGGAGCTTCTGTTTGATGGTGGTAGTGCTCAGGGTTACTGCATGGATTCTCTCTACATTCTTCACTGGTAAGGCTTTGCACTTCCAAAGGCTTTGCACTTCATTCATTCATTATAGAAAATGCCACAACTGCAACATTATCTTCTAGTAAAATTATTTCTGGCTGGTATTTCAAAATGCATGCATGTATAATACTGCAAAAGTTCCTCAACCTTGGTCAAAATAGAAAAGCCACTTATATAAAGCAAGGCATTTAAAAGCTGTGGTCTCCAAAATAGCACGCCAGAGGATATAGTCTTCTTTCAACATATCCAATTCCTATTAATAGTAATAGGAGCTAAGCATGCATCAAAGGATAATATGCCTTCAAGATTTAATATATATTTGCTGTTATGGATAAAGATACCCATAAGTACTATATAAAATAGCTGTCAGTTCCTAGATTTGTTCCAGAGTATAAATCTTTTTTACTAGTATGGATAAGTCTCAGCTAAATGTGTCTGCTTCAACAGAATATGGCTAATCGGACAGACTACAATGATTTCTCATATAATGCAGAGGACACTCTTTGTTTGGATTTTGCCTTCTATCTCAGACTCAAGATTTTTCTAAAACAAGGTAGATACAACTTTATTGTAGACATCACATGCAACTGTTATCTTTGTTTATTTATTTCAAGTTTAAGTAATAGGCTTTGTTTTTATTTTCATAGTACTTCTAAAAATAATAACAGTCAATATAAGAAAACCAAACAATTTTCTCTTTAAATATTTCTGTCACACAGGAAAGAGTATGAGGATATCCTCTCATGCACAAAAAAGGGTTAGGGAATATTAATATGTTTTCAAAATTCTTTTCAAAACATCACAGGAATTTTGAAACCCTCAGTGACCCAACAGCAGTTTACTTCCACATCCTTAATCCATTGGAGAACAGCATCTAGGTATGAGCAAAGGAAATGAGAGCAGAGCTTTGCCTCTCACAGGTCACATGCATGGTGTTCACTATTCCTGTGTTCATTGTTGTCTGAAACATTTTGGGATTTTTTTCAGTAGTTCAGGTTACAAGAGAGAAAACTTCCCTTTCAAGGGAATTCCCAGCAGCCCAGTGATGCACCTGCCAGGCTGAGGAAATGCAGGAGGGAGGAATCTGTCTGCCACCAGGTAGAGCTCAAATTCAGGTAACTATGTCTTGCAATTTCAACTTTTCAGTCCGGGCCATTTTATGATACCTAGGAGAAAGAAAAATAGGCTTAGATCTGAGTTAGCTGTGCAGTAAGCATAGGCTACACTGCTGTCCTATTCTAGTTGTCTGTACTGTTTTCTCAGGATGTTAAGGACCAGTTTTTCCTTACAAGGAGCCTTTTCTTTACCTCTGATTGGCCTCTTACCTTCTCTGCACTCTGCTACTTAGTTCTGCTATGTTATTTCTGACATTGATTTATGTCTTCACTGCTTAAAATTATTTGGGTTTCATTTTCTTCAGTTTTTGTAACTTCTTCCTCAATCCTACCTATGGCTTCCATACCCACTTAAGACATTTTTCATTTAATCAAGCGCTGACATCTAAATGTCATCTCTTTTCTTTGAGAACAACTTATTGTTTCTTTGTGTGTAGTCTCTTCAGTAGTAATTGATTGTTAGACATAGTAATTTTAATCTTCTGAGGACTTAAGTCTAAGTGGTGTTAAATTGCAGCATATGAACTGAGGAGATAGGCTTGAAATCTCTGTAAGAAAATTGGTGCCTAAATGCAGAAATAACTGGAATTTATCTCGAAGGAAATACTCTTATCTGGGGAAGGTTTTTGAAAATACCTGAATGTATTACAGGGAAGGTATAGAGATGGTAAACTGGGAACCAGTGTACATAATTTCTCCCAAAATAATAGTTAGTATCTGATGAATGTCAATAAATTAAACCAGACACTTTTGCTTTCTCCTTTACTCCAACCTAATGTCACACACAAGTCCAACTGTCACTTGCTGATTGTATTATACTTACTCTATTGCTTTACAATTAATCAGTTGAAAACTTCCAGTAAAACACACAAACTTTTTTTTTTTTAAAAAGACAGAAAAATGTTACAAACGTGAGCATAATAACCTATTCCACCAAAAAACCTCCCAAAAAATGGAAACTAAATTTTTTAACATGATGACTTTTTACTTGTGTCATGTTATCTCAGGGAACATGTTTGCACTGTGCTTCATGCTGATACAATCTGAAATGGCTGTGAAATATAACTAGGCTGTATAATGAAAACAGCAATTAACCTTGCTTTTGAACAATCTAGGAAGTACATGTGGACCAGGAAGCACATAGCAGATTCTTGTTTCTGGCATCTTTCCTTCGCATCAAGGAGATCATGCAATGATTCTTGAAAGTTTTGATAACCTGCTTCTGTCTTTCTGGAAGTATCTGCCTGCTACACTCCTACAGCTTCAACAAGAGAATAAAACAGAGTGGATCTGGGCACTGGATGTAGCAGGCATACTGGTAAATTTTGCAAAAAATCCCAGTCACACAGATCTGTATCATTTTTGTAGATCTCTGATTCACAGAAATTCGAGTATTTGCCACTATTAGACAAGCACTATTTGAGAAAATATTCAGCAGATGATGAACAGTAACACATACAGGGTCCACATTCCTTATTCAACTCCTGGTTAAACAGTATCAGTCAGTCAGCAACCAAGTAGACCCATATCTTGAGATTTAATGGAATGCTCAGAAAAACCCAATCGCATGCTTTGAATAAAACCAAAAAATACTAGTATGAGTTTATCCTCAAATCAATCCGTGAATCTTTGCAATGAATTAAGAAAAGAAAGAATGAGAGAACTAACAAGAGACAGGGTCTCCAAAAATTCACTAAACAAATGAAATGACAAGACCACAACGACTTTTCCAGGTGGGGAGTGACTTTGGATTCCTATCTGCACAGTGAACCATTACAAATTCAAAGCATTACACAATAAAATTAAGAGTTTCTAATGAAGTCTTGATTTTATTCCAAACTGAAATAAAACCTCTAACATGCATGCTAAGGATCTGTTTTGGGGGACAAGATTTACCTGTTAATTAATGAGGGCAACTAAGCTACATGAAAGCTGTTATGCTGTGTTATGAAGGTTGTCTCCATTTCTACTAAACTCTAAAATAGCTTTATTTTGCTATGCCATTTAACAATTGTAGCAATTCCCTGGAAAACACCTCCAAATCAAAACTGGTCGTCAGTAAAGAAGGCTCAAGGGAAGGAAAAGCCAATGGACTGGGTATGACCACAACAACAGTTTGAATAACTGTCAGTCATCATCCTGCTTACAGAGCTGAACCCACAATAGAGATAATGGAGACAGTGAACTCATGACATGTACCCAAACTACTTTTGCTAGTTTTCATCAACCTTCCATTTCATTAGCATTTTCAGACAGAAACATGGAGTCCTTTTGCTCTCATATCCTTCCTGCTCTTATATCCTGCCTGCTCTTGCATTATCCATGAAACAAAGTTTGTTTTCTATTAAATCCAAAAAGATCACTATCTTGGCCACGTTAAAACATGTACCAATAAAAATAATAAAGCTCAGAACAGTCTCCAGTCACTTGCAGGCCTAAAGTCTGCTCCACAAAACATCCGATTTACCTGCAGCACTGTGGCAGAGTTCAATGGTCTGAGACTTACAAGGTGCATAGCGTGCCAGAAACCAATGCTAAGAGTTGATGTAGAAGAAAGCTTGTTCCAGAGAACTCCTAAGAGTCTAAAAAGCCAAAGTGCAGCATAAGGTTATCACAGAGGAACAGTGTGTTGCAAGGACTGGCAGCTATAAATAACACACAAAGAAAACTGCTTTACATTTGTTTGGTTTTGAGCACTCATACAGGAGATAGATTAAAGCTCTCTCTTGTGCAACACATCAGATTAATTCAACAATCACTTTGCCAAAGAATGTTCTCCTGGGAATGCATGTTCCTTTTCTTTCAGGAATCCAATTTTCTTTGTACAAAATAAGTCTATTTAACAAAAGTTCAGCTTCTAAGATCACACTTTTTTCTTCTGACCCTCAGTAGGGCTCTAGCTGATCTCTGCAGCATTGTTCTCTCTCTCAAAATCAAACCGCTTTACTCCCTCCTCCCTACCCTGTAGGTTTTTACCCTGCAAGCCACCACCTCTGGAGCCCAACACACAGATTCTGTTCCTTTTACCTTTCTGCACCCTTTCCTTCTCATTTTCAGCAGTTCTCTCCCCATGCTGTCCTCCATAAAGACCAGGGAATCTTAAACCATCACCTGACTTTTAGCCTCACAGCATCTGCCATGAGACATTGAACATAACCATTTCAACAGGAAAAGGAGCACAACTCCCATGGAAAAGCGAGCCATTCAAAAGCAGCACATTTTAAATGCAGACAAAGAAATGGGGACCACATTAGTTGCTTTTTTCCAGAGGGAACAAGAGCAGCAGCAGCCTGCCTACTGACTGTGCTGGATCTTCACCAGCCACCTCTTCTGCAACATGTCTGACCCACCAGAAATCCAGGACACTGAAGCCCTGTGGTTTGCTCTTGACAGAGCTCCCTCCTAACACAAACCAGCTATGTATTGCTGTCTACTCAAAGACTGTTTGAAATAAGTAATATGCAAACAACTTTCTTCCTCCTTACATGATATTAGTTTAACAGTTTAATAGTCTCTGGCCTGTAAGATCAGAAACTAATTATATTTCACCACTCCCCTGGTAACAAGTACTTACCTTATGGTAACATACCATGTTTTGTATATGTCTGATGCTCTTGTTATGCTGGTAATAAGAGCACATACATGACAAAAACTTCATGAAGCAAAGGAATTCATATGAGTAAAACCTAATGGCAATGATGCAGAATCCTGGCAGCAGAAACAAGCCATTTCACCAGAAGAGACAGCAACTTTCTATTTTACTTAGTTTTCTCTCTGGTATCTAGGAGTCTGAAAGACTGAATGTAAGAAAATAGGTTTCCTCCTCACACTCCCCTTTTTTAAAATAGTCCCATAGTACCATGAGACTTTAAACTGGTAGATTGTATTTGAAACTGAAATAATTCTTTATCTGGATTACAGACAATTTCCTTGTTATTACAATTATTCATTGTATTTTGCAATATCATCAGTGAAATACAATGAATAGGAAAAAATAATGAATTCATAAAGTGCTCTCATCTTGTTTGCACCACCTGTTTATAGAGAGTGCCAGTTACTCACTTCAAAGCTATTGTGATTGCACGAAAAGACATAAATGTGAATCTTTCAACTTTTAGGGCGGGGTAGTCTTTATCATTATCTAAGAATGTCATAGCAAAGCCAAATTATGTGGTTTCCTTCTTTAAAGAACAATTTTTCCTCCACATTCTACGAGAAATTCAAGAATCAGAATAATTTTGCAAAGACAATATTTTTAAGTGGAAACAAATCTAGTCCTTTACCGTATCTGTACAGTAATGGCAAAGGTTTTTTACCTACACCACTGCCAAAAAATAAAAAACAGCAAAGTTTACTCAAGTGTAACTAAGATGATTTCTATGGTGCAGCAAATGACAACTGTAACTGCTAGACCATGAAGAAAATTATCAGCATGGTATCACCAAAACACTGAATTAAAATTTGGATTACATTAGAAAACGCAGACTGCACACTGTTGGATAGAGTAGCTATATTCAAAATTTGTGCATAAGGCAAACTGTTAGGGTTGTTATAAACTTGTGTTAAGAATACTACCAGGCTAAATTAAAAACCATTAAAAAAATACGTAAAAGTTGTCCATGTTTTTAAGATAACAACTATTATGTTTGCAAATGCTAAACTATAATATGTTTCATCTCACAAACAGCCTTATGACTGTGTCTCTCTTGTTAAAGGAAAAAACTCAACATTTCCATATGCATATATGTTATCTGAGTATCTTGTCACCCCAGCTGCTGATGAGAGAAGAGGGAACCCTGACCAACTCATCAACAACACGTGTGGGTATCAGACGCTCCTGATCTGAAATCTGCTGAGGTGCCAGCATTTGCAATAGCCAAGGGGTCTGCATGATCTGGCCATATGTTCTCTCTTAACACAACAGATTGATAACCAAAGCAAAGTAGTTCAAATGTTTTCAGTGCTCATTCATCACAGCCTGCAATCTGCAAACAATTTGAAATCACTTTACTTAGCCATACACTAGAAGTGCAGGTTTTAGCTTGAAGCATAAGCTTCCCATTCAGAGATGAAGTGCCTATGCAGACCTGAAAATCTTCCATGATCTGAGGAAATCTGGATTTGAATCTGGGTTTGAATTTTTCAGCAACATTCCAGGATTAAGAGTAAAGAAAGACAGTAAGACAGTTGTCTAAAAATCAAGTAAAAGTGTTGATTAGCCTTTATTTAGAGAAGATATTCAATAAATATGATGTCTAGAATGATGGCAAGAAAAGATTGGACACATTTTTCTGAAGACCAAAAAAAGATACTGGACACTGTTGTTTTTTTTTTAAACCCAGTACAGTATGACCTTTTGAAAAGCCAACGGTTAGTGTAAAGCCTGTAGTTCAATTCCAGGCATTTAAAAAATAATAAAATAACAAAAAAAAAAAGCCTATTTATAACTATAAAACTGTGTAGCAGAAATGTACACAACACTCAACTGCAGTAAAATAAAAACCATGCAGTTGGAGAAGAAAGATCTCAACAACAAAGACTTCAAACTTAATAACCTGACCTAACTTCTCTTTATCAGAAAACTACTAAAACATTTCTCAGGCTAAGGAAGACTTTCTTAACTCAAGCTATGGCCTCCTTGGGTTCAGAGCACTTTATGACAAGTTTCATCACAGCAAACATAACCCAGTTTATGCTTTATCTCAGACAGGCTTGATCTCGAACTTACTGCTGTTTGTAAAACTAGGATCCCCTTCCAAACAGCAGGCAAGTAAGTGAAGTCAGCAACATTGATTTGAAAATTGGAAACTCCACTTGCCAACAATCACACATTCATGACTTTTGTCCCTATGCGTAATGCTACAAAATAATTACAGAAATGGTACGTATGCAAACCTGAAACAAGATGAGTTTCTAGTAGCAATACAACTACACAAGAACCTTTAAAATCACTGAAATATTCCCAGTAGGAAAAATACCACTGCCAGAAATAAGAGTGGGGGTAGAAAGAACAGGCAATCTAATCAAAGTCAGTTACGAAGACTTCATATGCCCTTGTTTCCTATTTTGGCCATTTTCTGCTCAGCAAAGAAGCAACCATTGATCTTAATCTCCTTTACTGTAGCTTGTATGGTTTCATGCATGCATGAGCAAGCACCAACATTAAATTTCTACTCCAACCGCAAAGCCCAAAATGCCTGTTAGAGACAGAAATCTCTCACACGGGGAGCTCAACATTGCTCCCAACTACCAGACTAATGCCAGTGTGAGACACAAGCATAGTCTCAATTCAGAACAGATTCATAAAGGAAATTAATCTCTTCTCTTCCCTGCATGAGCAATGTATTTCTTTGCTGGAGAACACTCAACATGCCTGTCCAGCTGAGAAAGACCTTCCCAGAAAAAGCCACAGTCTCTTCAGCAGTAATGTTTCTTCATTTCTCCCGTCATACCTTGGTCAGATTTTGCTCTGAGCAATGAATAGGGCTCCAAGCACACCACACTTACCAACTCTCTTTCAGATTAAAAAAGTTAAATATAAAGTAAGGTGTTTCTCATTTGTGTTTTCTGCATTAACCTTTTACTGTACCTAAATAGTGGCAATATCATTTTATGTAATAAAGTTATTTTTTCTGCCTTAAAAAATAATTTTTATTGATCATTTGAAGAATGCTTCAGACTTCTTTAGTGTTACATTATGTCCCTTAACAACCCATAATAGATGACTTCTTCATTTTAGAAAGGATTTTCTTTTACTGAGGTCAAAGGAAGAAAATTTCCACAGCAGACAAAACTTTTCTGCACACTTTGGAATGACCGTTTCTGCGAACAACTCTGACTGAAAAGTCTTTTTGAATCCGACTGAGAGGAAGCCAAGATGGCATTACATATATATCAACGGGTTACGGTAAAAAAAATTACATTAAAAAAATCAAAAATAAAAAAATCAAAACCCAACAAAACAGTAATGGTGTTATTTGTGCCCCAAATCAGTAAAGAACTATGTTACAGAACATTTTTCCATAGCTGTTTTGGCAACAACACTCAAATCACAAATAGGAAATGTAACTGATTGCAGAGATGTAAGTATCAACTTTTACAGGATTTTTCAGTACCAGTCTTTTGCTCCTAGAGACATGTTGTAATTAGGAATCAGCAATGAAATTCCAAACAACATAAAGAATTATAGCAGCAATTAATTACCTTGCTTTCAAGCTGAAAAAACCAATTTGCTAATGAAAATCACTACTGCTTAGCAGTAGCTGTTAATAATAAATCACTCTTCACAAATACATATTTATATTGCAAGTCTTCCTAATTCACACACTAACTGTATTAGTAAGTTAGCCAAGGTGTTCAATTGTCCAGTTTCTACTGTCCATGTGCAAAAACCCTCACATGACTTACACACAAGCTGTGTACCTGGGAGACCTGTGGGTAGGAGATGTTTTGGGACAAAATCACATCTGAGGGAGGACAGCAGGCACCTAAGGGTTCCCAGTACTCTGCTGCCAGAGAGGAGAGGGCTGGGCACACTGGGCACAATTCTGGAAAATATCAGACTAGACACTGAAAGCATCAGCATTTACACCTGATGACTTGAATGCTCTGGACATTAGCTGGTCTAATATCCAGTGGAGCACAAGACATTAATATACACAGAAAGTAAACAAAACATTATGAACAACACAAAGAGCTGAAAAGGAAGAGATGGATCAACTGCATGATTCTGTTTTTGTTCTACAGCTACAATTTGCAAAATTGTCAAAATAGAAAAGCAGTCACATGCTTGGATGAGAAAAACTTGAAAAAAAATCCCATGCAGATGCAAAAAGAATGAAGTATATCTCCTTTGTAACTGAAAGCCACCTTGAAACAATCTGAAGGCACAACTTCACCTTCCCTCACACAGAAAGGTTTGGGGTTTTTTTTCTGCTTTTGATTTCAGTGGCGGTTGAGGCAATGTGTATTCCGTGGAGAGCAACAAATTTGGATAGCAACATACATTTAACACAAAATACTATTCTTTTAAAGGAATCACACAATAAAGAAGCACAGACTATTTAATAGGTTTCAACTGCAGAATGCTTTTGCAGTTCAATCCTGATCTTGACCTTTATTCAAGCATGAGCATGCATTGCTGTAATTACCTGCATTCACCCCTTGTGTATTTATTTTCATTTTGGCACTACTTTTTGTCTTCTGTTTCAAAAGCAAACATTAAAATTTCTGAAGGTCTAACTCTTCTTGTTCAACCAGACATTTCTCTGCATGCATATCTTCATGTACTACTATTACATTCAAAGTTTCAGAAAAATGACTGAAACTCCTGTTCCTCCAAGTCTGTGACACTTCACCCAATTACAAAATAAAAATAATTATTGAGGTTTAGCACACTATTTTCATCAGCCATATATTTTGTTCTAAATATATATTGTTCTATTTTGTATTAAAAAAAATAATGCAGTTGTCTTGAATGTTTATTAGTTGTTATTCCCTCAAAAGCATGTGCTGCAGATCTCTGAGATTCATGATACAGATTAGAGCATACTGTTTACAGTCCATAAACAATTTGTATGATGGTTTCATCATAAGGTAATTCCATTCTAGGAGCAGAATTAACATATTTTCCAGGGTTCATTAATCTTCATTTATTCATTCAATGAACATGAACCATATCCATTAAAAGGAAAATCAAGGCATGAACTTTAATCTAAGCCACTATTTTACTAATTGTGTTTAACCTTAGGAGACCCTGATAAGCATACACACACACACACACACACGCACACACACACGCACACACACACCCCGTAACTAGTTTTCCTCTTCTTTTCTATTCTTGTATTTAGTACACAAAAAAGCCTTTGAATATAAACCATCCTCTAAAAACCCTGTCTTCCTCCCCTTACTCTGATTGCTGCCATTACCAGTAGATTTGTGTAAGTCAAAGCAGGCTTGCTCTATGTCCAAAAGTATACTGTTTTATGAAACAACCACAGTGCATCAGAAAATCGGGCTTTTTATATTCTCAAAGTACCCAGGCCACAAATAGGGGTCCATTGTGTAAGTTTATTGTACTGTTACAGACAAATTACAGTAAGACTTTCCAGAAGACCAAAGGGAAAACAGACACATGCAGGTTGAGGCACAGAAAGCACCAGAAAGCGGCGCGTCAGTGGAGTTCACCAGAACGGCACAAAAATGTCATAACACTGCCAAGTTTTTACAGGCATCAAAAAGAAGGAGGCTTAAGAGGAGCAGAAGACTGAGGGAGAGGGAGAGAAGGAATGAGAAGAGTAATTTGAGAAGCAACCTGAAGCACAGCACCGGAAGAGCTGAACTCCCAGACATTACCTTTGTTTATGAAGTTGTACATTCCTCACTCTCACCTTTAATAAACAGCAAACAAGAAATACAAGCAGTACTATGAAACTTGTATTGAGTAATTCCGGTGCTTTAACAGAGCATTGGACCAGGCTGCCCAGGGAGGTTGTGGAGTCTCCTTCTCTGGAGACATTCAAAACCTGCCTGGACGCGTTCCTGTGTGACCTAGTTTAGGTGATCCTGCTCTGGCAGGGGGGTTGGACTGGATGATCTTCAGAGGTCCCTTCCAACCCCTACTGTTCTGTGATTCTGTGTAACACAAGAGAAATAACAAATATTCAGGGACAGATGACCAAAAGTTTCCAACATTTCCCAAGGCAGATAAACTATTCCTGTTGAGATCTGAAGGAGAAAAGAACAGGCAACACAAGATCCTACTTTATTTCAATTGTAAAGGACGGAAATGGAAGAGATTCAGCAAGGCCCTCCTGAGTTTTCCAGTGCCCGAACAAAGAGCTGTCAGCTGTCTTATTCATTCTGAACAGCATCAACTTAAAGGCTAGTGATAATACTTCAGGTGTCACAAAAATATGTATAAAGAAACAGAAAGTGTATTATATATCTGCTGTAAAGGACTACCTATTTTGATAATTCTTCAACATCTCAAACATACCAAAGTTGCTTTGGTATGCGACTGGTTTTGCTTTAACAAAAAAGGAGTCATTAACATCCAGAAGTCTGGGATTACAGGTATCAGTTAAGAAGCTACATGCATTAAGTATTTAATCAGCTGCAAACTACTAAACATAAAACCAAAGAAAAGTGTTTAGTATTTAACGTTTCTGTGCTATTAAGAGGCCAGAATGCCATGCAAAATGAGTGAATTCAGTCATTCTCTTCCAGCCAGAGGCAAAAATAACTAACTACCGAAAAATAAATTAAATGAGGTCGCAAATTGGATCTATAATTAATGACTTTTCTGCTGACCATTTAAATGACAGTATTCTTTTAAAGGCCACTTTTGCAGAATGTCAGCCTCTAAGATAAAATACATTACGTACAAACTTAGTTGCATGAGTATATAAATCAACACACTTTTCTTGCCCACAGAAAGTAGCACTGCCAAGATAGAAATCACTGAAATGTCATCAATATGATTTCAACATTGTTCCTTCCCATGAAAGAAACTAATGGTTTGCAACCACTGTTTTACAAGTCCAGCAGATTTTTTTTTGAGGTGGACTTCTTTCTGACAGTATTTGCAAGCAATATCTTGCCTGCTCTCTATAGAAATCAAAGATTTCAAGTTACCAGCTGCCGTCAGCTAAAATGCATTTCCTCACTCAGAGAAACAAATTTAAAATAGAACACTGAATATACCACACTTCTAAGCTCAAATCTGAAACATGAATCATCTAATACTTCCACTGAAACAGTACTTGGTAAATTCTTTGGGGAAGAGATTATCTCTTGGTTCAGTATTTATATAATTTTTCAACACAGCAAACTTCTGATCCCTGGCACCTTAATTTAAACAATAACTATCTGTTTAAAATAATGTACTCAGCTTATTTATGATACCCCCCCCCCAAAAAAAAATAAAAAGAAAAATACAGAAAAATGTCCATCTGAGGTTCATCTAGACCAGTCTTTTCTGATCTTTAGGCTTGACACAAAATGTACCATTTTGTACTATTTGGTTTGAACATAATGTGTCTTAAAAATAGCTAAAAAACTTAAGCAAAAGCAATGTTTTTTAAGAAAGTGTTTCTATTTTTACAGCACTGGTTTATTAAACTCAGAACAAATTTGCAACATAGCTGCATTGCCTGAATGTGCCTTTTGTTTTAATGAAGATCATTTTGGCCAAAGAATTTTGCTGCACACTGCCATTAATCCATTTTATGGACATGCTGAAAACAGTATCAACATACAATTTGAGATTTGTTTTGTTTTGCCCTTATATAGTTCCCAATTTTGGTCAACTCGCATTCAAATACTTTTTTTTTTTTCATTTTTTTCAAAATGGGAGCTTTATCCTTGGCACATCCCAGGTATCACCATGATGGATCAAGTACACAACCAGAAGCGTTGATCAGTAGATTACAGAAAATTCCTCACAAATTTACATCAAGACTCCAAAGCAGGAGCTTTCCACACAACTCTGAAAACAAGAATTCTGGCTATGGAAAGAGAAGTGATACTTCTTTCACCGAATTCAGCCCAGCATTCTCTCCACAGAGTAAATTAGCAGATACAGGAGATTATACGCTGTGTGAACTTTCAAATAATGATTTGGAAGGTTTAATTTTCTGCATATTGCTTCACTGTGTTACCACAGGTGAACTAACTCAGACAATTACTTTTCTTTTAGCACACATTTGTGCATGACCTAAAAGGTCAGGCAGACTTCATCAAGGGTAGGTAAGTGTCCAAAGTTTATTTCATGGTGACCCAACTTAAAGCCAAATAAAATTAATGGAAGGAGAGGGCACTCAGTGTCTCACAGGAGTTATTCAGCAGTTCCTCGCATAACAATGTATGAAGAAAAATTACTTTGGTAACTCAGGAGAATAAAAAACAACCTTGGGAAACAGATCTTAAAAAAAAAAAGTAAATATATTCACTAGACAGGCAGTAAAACAATAGCAACATATACAAGACTTAAGAGTGATCGGAACAGCACCTTTGTCCTATGATGTGGTGTACTGATGGAGAGACACAGAAAAGGGCACTGCTCTGACCTTAAGGAACTGAGACATAACACAACCTATAGGATACAATATTCAGACTCTTATTATAAGCCCGACTGCTTAAAATTTGAACAGTGACACATTAGAAGTTTAATTCACAACAGCTGATTTTAAGAAAGGCACGAAAGCTGTAAGGGCATACTCAGCTGCCACTAATTTACCTAATGTCTCTTCAGTAACACAAACATGCAAGATCTAACAGTACGTGTGAGGTGGAGCCGGAAAAACAAAAATACATGGGTAATATATTGGTTACTAACATGCAATGTCCTTGGACCATAAAAGCCCTAATACTTAATGCCATGTATTATGGACGTTGCTGAAAAGCTGTGCTGTACGAGAGAGATTGAGAAGCCACTGTAGGGTTCTACATTCAGTGGGAAGTGACAAAGCATTGAAGGATTGTGTTTTATCTTTAAATTTCCAAACTTCTTCTGACATTACAGTTATCATTATTACACCTATTTATTTTCAACTAAATATTTTCTTAAATAAGCTGAACAAGTAAGAAACCTACAGATTTGACAGTGGACAAACACCTCTAAAGTGAGAGCAAAGAATCTTACATCTCAGAAAAAAGATATCTTAAGTAATTGTTCAGTAATCTTATGCTTCACACAAAATAAGAAATAGGCTATTAGTCCCTTGCTTTTTTCTTTTTTAAGTTCACCTTCATTAGTGATTTTCATTTATCATATTTTTTCCAGTGTTTAGAGCCCCTTTTCGTGATTCTCTCAGGCTAAACAGAGCTAGACATGGACAATTCTGTCAGATTTCTGTGAAGGGTTCCACCAAAAATAACAAAAATCAACCTGGATTTTTGGTGGGTATGCTAAAGGCTGAGGCTCATGCTTCTCAGGTCTCTGGCTTCATGACAAACGCAGTTCAAACTAGAACAAATCTTGAAAGAGCAGAAGTTACCTGCAGATCAGAAGCCTTGCTTTCTGGCCAGTAATATTGTTAACCTGATTGTGCCCTCAAAAACTGCAGGTGTATAAAATTGAAAAAGAAGCTACAAATGCATGAAGGAGATGGGAAAACTCGTCTTTGCTCTTTCTATTGATGGTCAAGATCTCACTAGTCCTTGCAGTATGAAACAGCTATGTTGTTTCAAGAACATCAGCAGAACAATTCCTCCAACACAGTAAGCAAACCTGTAATTATTTTAGCTATTTTTAGTTTTACCTTACTCCATTTTTTTGGTTAAGAAATGAATTCTCTATTAAAAAAAATAAAATCAAACCCCACATCTTCAAAGCCAATTAGTAAATACCAAGTTGTTTCAACTTCATTTTCTTCAATTAAGATTAAACCAGAACTAAGCCTTTTTCTTATTGTCCAAATTCCAGAGTCTTTACACTATGAATTAATCAAGAAGTTTCAACCTTTAAATCTTTCCAAAACATACCCTCCCAGTTTGGATATTGAAGTTCTAAAGTACAAAACATCTAGAAAAGCTGAACATCTCTGTGTTAGCTGTAGAACAAACTGGCGGTACTGAAGAAGCGGGCAGTAAAGGACAGATGAAATTCAATATAAGAAAACAGAATTAAATCCACTTCAGGGTTAAAAAAACCCCAAGCAAACTAGTTTCACATCTAAAATAATGGGCTCTACTATACCATGCAGACGGTATATATTGTATGCTTTATGACACTAAGTGTCAGCTCAGTGTCCAGCAGTAGTCAAAAAGCAAATGTTAGATATCATTAGAAAAGAATTAGAGTTCAAAACAACTGCTATGAGGCAAAGTCAGTTGACTACCAAACTGGATTCAAGAGAGCCTGCTTAAATACTTCCTGGAGTTAAAAGGATATATGTACAGTCTGGTAAGTAACAACAGCTACAGATCATGCTCAATAAAGACAAAATCTCAGCTTTTTTCTGTTAAAATCTTTTAAAAGTCTATTATGAGCAAAAAACTTTGCTTTTGGAAGACAAAATGGTTCAAACCAGATATATTTTCTCACATCCCCGGCACAAAGGACACTACTCTGCCTAGACCCATCTCTGCTGTTCAAATATGTTACCAAACTTGTTAAAAAGACTGGCAAGTTATTCTTACAACACAGCTGCACCCATGCAGTTTTCTTTCTCTCTATCTTCTACTACTGCTAAAACTGAAAAAATATACATAGGACCAGAAGTGAGTCTGAACTAGATATCCAACATTAAAACTGCAGTTCATTGGTTAAAGCATAGTAAATGTATAAGCAATAATAAAAGTATCTTTTAAATTGAGAAATACCAAGCTACTTTACTGATAGGTACAATTTCATATGTGTTCATATATGTAGACATAGTTTAAGAAAACTGACCAAAAGAGACACTGGTAAAATATATAAAGTGAATTTCAACTAATAGAAAGCTATTTGCATACTCATTATGTCTCAATCTTTTTCTGAAACTTTCTCCTCAGACTGTTTCCCAAAGCTCACAAAGCTATAATGTACACATTTCCAGGTTCAGATGACATTACATCACATCACAGCTACATAATGTGTTCCCATATACACACACAAACACATCCTTCCTCCTAAAATACTCAGCTACCAACATTGACATCTGTCTGCCTCACACAAGGCTGTGCATAAAAATAAAAGGAATACAACTCTTCATAAATTCCTGCCAGTAGCACTATATTATCTTTTTGCTCTTTACATGTAACTTCTATTAGTGACAGATGAAAACTACAACTGGTAGCAACTGGTTCAACAACTGCTGTCACAACCTTTACAAGTTCTAGAAAGCAATTATTTAATTTAAAAAACATAATGCTATTGCTTACAATGAGGAAAACAGCTATTACTTAACTAAAAGTGAGAATAGTCAGTTCCTTGGAAATTTAAACGAAGAAATGACTTCACTGTTTTCAAATAACTGTTTACATCAGTTCAAACTCTTTCCTGAAAATACTGAATTGGAGAGAAGTTAAAGAAAGAAAAAAAGGGAAAACCAAATGCACTGGTAAAATCAGAACAATGAAAGACACCATCAAAATAGACACAATTACTTACAAATAAATGAGGCTCACTTTGTTTCTATCAAAATTCAGCATTCTGAAATCATTTTGTTGCTATTCAGGAAGTATGCAAACAAAGCCATTATGATTTCTTTTTACTGCAGTGTAAAAAACAGTACTTCTGTAATTGCAGCAATTTACTTTTTTTTTGTTCCGTTTTAGATTGCATATTGTAAACCAAGTTTCAGAGTGAATGAGAGATCGATGCCAGTTGTATTTGAAACTTATTAGAAAATCATTTCAAAAATGATGAAACTGCAAAAGGCTTCTAAAAGCAGAATCTCTCATCAGAGTCTGTTGTGGTTTAGGCCCAGTGCATAACTGAGCACCACAATGCCCCAAAACGAGCTAGTTAAAATAAGGACTGGGAGGGCTTCTCACCACTTAAAAAGGTCACAGGCAAAAGACAGACTCATCATAAGGAATAAAAACAAAACTATTTTAATTCGTTACCAACATCAGAGTAGAACAATGGGAGATACAACCAGATCTTAAAGTCAAAACACCTTCCCCCCACTCCTCCCTTCTTCCCAGACCCAGCTTTTGTTCCCGGTTTCTTCACCTTCCCCCTTCCCCTTTGCCTTGAGGCGTAGGGGGATGGGAGTGGGGGGTTGCAGTCGGTTTCATACCATGTGTTCCTCAGGAGTAAGAGGACTCAAGCCCAGTCTTTCTCTCTGCTGTCACGTGGACCCCTTTCCATAGGGGAAAAAGTCCTCAAAAGTCCAATATGGGTCTGCCCACAGCTGCAGTTTCCCTCACACACGAACTGCTCCAGCACGCACTGCCCGGAGTCACGGCTTCTTTAGGGGCAGCCACTGTTCATG
>NW_010182401.1:0-11744 GCF_000695765.1 Mesitornis unicolor | reverse complement strand
TCCCACCGCGCGCTCTCTTTTTTTTGGGGGGGCATTAAACTTCAGCGAGGCTTAAGCTTAAGTTGTGGTTGGGGCTGGCCAAGCCCAGCCGGGCAGGGCTGGGGCCATGCCACCCTCACCTGGGGCCACGCTGGTCAGGGCCGGTACCAGAGAGAGAGCGAGGCATGCCCTGCACGCCCCTTAAATACATGAATTCACAAGGATGCTGATTGGCTTGGCCCTGGTCAGAGGTGGGTCTGACAAAAGCAAAGGGGGAACTTTTCAGGTAGCTTCTGAAAGGGCCATCTCCATAGTCCTTCCCCCGTTACCAAAGACAACCAAAAACCCCTCACAGAAAACCCAATACAGAGTCCCAAGGCATTACTTTGAGGATTTTGCAAAATAAAGCCAGTCTCTACCTCAAGAGATTTGTGTCATAAATAAAAATATACAGTCATGGGTCTTACTTTGCTTACTCTTCATGTTAGTTACCACTTTTGTGCTAAAAGTGGGCTGTACACATCTTTCACTACTTGTATGATAGTTTCCTTCTGTGCATTTCTCCATCTGTATTAACCAATTAAACTGACACTGTCTCCTCAGCTTCCTTCACCTGCATGTCTCAAACACAGAGATGTCTCGCAGAAATTACACAAAGCAACAGTATCACTCATTTCTCCCTCCTTCAAAAAAAATATATATACTAGACAAGACCGTTGTTGTCACAAAATGTCCTTCCTTTTACATATATATTTGCGTACACCACTGGTATACATCTCCCTTTGCTCCCCAAGCCATATTAACACCCTTTTCAAGGCATAGTATGCTATACTAATGAGCAACAAGAATGTGGCTACCTCACTGGCTTGTTCCTTTTGGACTAAGGCTTCCTGGACAAAATTGTTCTTCATACTTGCAGTTTCCTTCTTGTCCCTACTCCAGTTTCCTCCAGCTTTTGAAAAACCAGAGCATTACTCCCAGCTAAGAGACTCCTCTGAAGTCCTGTGGTAAAAGTTGCCCATGGATGCTCCTATACATCAGACAATCAGATCTCCTAAACACATTCCTACCCCGTCAGCAGTGATGCAATGGTCTGCTCTTCAGGCTGAGTTGCTGGTTTATACCAAATACTCTATAAATTAAAGTACATACCATGATCACTTCTACTAAGCATAGTTTACATTGTGGCACTAAAATACACGCATCTTACTGTGTGAACCACAATTAAAGACTTTTGTTCAAACATAATTTTCTGTATGACACAAAATTAATGTGTCATAGACAAGAATACAGTATTTAATAACAAATGATTCTATATTAGTAACAAGGATAGTATTCAAACAGCAGTGGAAGGAAAAAGACATTGACAGCTTTGGTAAGGGTAACTTGTACTGATCAGAGATCTTGTAAAATTCACCTCACTGGTATTTTGATAAGAAATCTCTGTAGAACACTAGAACACTTTGACACATTTAAATTAATCCGGTTTCAGGCAGAACACCTCATTACTTTCTCCCTGTAGTGCATAAGTAAAAGCTTTCAGATTTCATCTGCCTTTTCAGTTCAGTGATCATACACCATCTCATCCTAATTTAGAAAAGCAAATAAGTATGAATATAAGACCTGGGAGCCAGAAGCATGACACACTGACACTTTACTAGACCAAAGTAAACTTAAGGGTACATTAAAAGTAAATTTGTGAATCAGAGCTTTAGATCGACAGTTCATGCAGCTTTTGGATAACACTGACATCAGCCTGAACACAAGCCTTGTGAATACCAAGTTTAAGGACATTCAGCAACTGTAAGTACCAAAATTTCCCGTGCTGACTCGGTGCTTTGGCCATTGTGAGACCTTCAAGCAGAGACCACCTAAATCTAATCGCACGCTACTCAGGCACAAACAGTCATCCATCACTTTTCCACTCCACCTCTTTTCTACATCCAGTCAAGTCCCCAGAGAGGAAAAGAGAAGACGGAAGTGCCACAGAATAACCAAAAATTGGTCAAAGGTGTTAATTGGAGAATCTCCTCCAAGTTTTTCAGCAAGATACCACACAGACAGATTGAAGATACTGACAATTTAAATAAAGCCAATTCAAAGAACATGGAGAAAAAAGTCCTCAGAGAAGATGAGTCAGCCTGGAGGGAAGCGCTGACCCCTAAAGCTCACTTAGTTTCTCCGTGCAGAGTAAGCCTGAGGGGAGAAATATAATGGATGGGAGGGTTTGGGATACCTGGTTAGCAGTGGAGTTGAACTTCTACCTAAAAATAAGAGTCAAAATTTATCCATCTGTTTGAAACAGTCACGGAAACCCCATGGGGATCTGAACTCACCCTGCTCCCCTGCAGCAGGCCAGGAGCCTCCTGGAAAACAGCAGCTGCAGGAAAACACATCTTGTGGTGCCTACGCAACCATTCATTGCTTAGGTATCCTAAAACTAGGCACTGGCCAAACATTAAATACTTGGCAAGATGCCCACCACCCCGAAGAACAGAATGGCTCACTGTTTACATGAAATTCCTAATAGAGGAATAGGTTCAATCCATCTTTTTAATGAATATTAGAGAAAAATGTTCAAGTAGTGAAAACAACAAAATTATTTAATAGTAACATATTTAGCCATGAGTATATTTTACTTTAACTAGCAACATTTTAAAACTACAAAATATTTATAACTTCCACATAAATGAAACCTAGAGGTTCAGGTTGTCTGATTTCCTCAAACACACACACTTCAATGATATTTTTTGAGTTCTAGTCATATACCTACCACAAAAATTTCTTTCTTTGGGGCTCTGGCTGCATGACAAGCACGAGAAGTGAGACTTTGTAGAAAATTGTTTTACTGTTTGCACAGCACAAGCTATGACACAAACCTATGTTTTTAAAGTTTACCTTAACCTTCACTTCCATTTCTGCATTTGAAAGCTTGTGCACATACCAGGGATGTGCAAAAGCAAAGCATCCTTCCACAGAAGCTCATAAAATGCTGCAGAAAACACATGCACACTTACATGGTGCATTTGAAGTTGCCTGTATGTCCACTGAAATATCTTGCATATGCAGAGCACAATACCAGGTATTGATGTAACCCAAAGTGAACAGGGGAAAAGGACGACAGGAGGAAACTGCAGCACCTGAGCCCATGCATGGGCTGGTGCTAAGTCTGCGTGCTAAGTCTGCTTACTCCCTCACATAACACCCAAAGCTCAGGTTTATGCAAAATAGGCATCTTAAAAGTATAATATGAATGAATACCTGTTATGATTGACAAATATTTTTCTCTCTACAGTCACTTTAGCGGACCCCATGCCAACCAGAGAGGAATGCAGGAGGGAAAGATGCAAAACACTACTGCTGGAAGTGTCTCTCCACAGCAATTTATGTAAGAGTAGGGAGGCCTATTTTTAAATTTAAACCAGATTTTAATCTGTTATTCTCTGCAGTATGACTGCTCAATAAATTTCCATTTATTATTTAATTTGGCATGTATTAGCAACAAAGAACTTCTACGGATCTGAATAATATTTTGTGCATTACTATAGTATCTAATAGTTTTTCTTGTAATCTGATTTCATTCTTCCCACTTTGCAAATTAAAAAGAAATGCTGTCAGGGCAGATCATAGTTGGTCATTTTCCAAATATCATTTACATTTTTCTCTTTACATACATCTTTAATAGTCAGTTTCCTTTTTTCTATACATATTTCAGTGTGAAAATGTTTGCCATCAATATTAAAATATGAATTATCTGCATAGTCATGTACATAGCTTACAGAATTACCTCAAATCCTATCCATTACACTCATATTTAATAGCCACTATCCCATTTGCTTTCATATTTTATATTAAATTGCTTGCTTAGCTGTGCATAGAAAGAAAAATCTCAGTGCCTTTTTATACATATCCTCTCAAAACAGAAATGAAAAAAAAAGCTTTAGTAAGTTTTGGGATGCTGAAGTATTTATAAATTAAAACATAAATGTAACATGGTTAAAGCTACTTGTATTCCAAATCCAAATGCTTTGTAAGATATTCTAGAAATTCTCCTTAACTCTGTAACCAAATGGTAGCGAGTAACACTTGGAAGTGGCAACCAAATAATTTAAATTGACTATATACACATTTGCAACTTCTCATCCCGACACTGCACCACAATACACATGCAAAAGAAGATGCGTTAATCCGAGCTACAGTTATTGGTTGTGATTCTATATTCTCATGGCTGAAACTGAGATGACACAGAACTAACACAAGGGACAAATTCAAGTTTATTCTGATGACCAAGCTGTCTGTGAAACACACTCCCTTAACAAATGAATAAATTAAGTCTGTTCTCTCTTACTGTCCTACCAATCCATGCACCAGGTGTTCTTCGCTTCTTCTGATTGTGTCTTACAATTAAATTATACTAAATTTTACATACTAGTTACTAACAACACTTCATCCATGTCTTCCCATGCACAGCCCAAGATAAGAGTGATCACCCACATCTGGAAACCTGTGTCCATAGGCATACAGTTTTCCCAGCAATATAACTGTTCATGCAGAGACCCAGATCTGACAAAGAAATTTAAAAGACAGAACATTGTTTCACTATCTATCTTGTTTAAGCCAAAGACATTATATGGTAAGATTCTACCTAATTCACAGATAAAGCTTGGCACCTAAAATGGGACTCATACAAGGACATTACACTTGGCAGATGGCTGCAAGAGCCAACTTGCAGAGAAATGCTAAAAATCTACATATCCAGATATTACACTTTAAATTACTAAGCCTTAAAGAACTCCCTACATTTGAGATGCACAGACTGGAGCTTGCCCTGAAAAAGGATAACACATTCTTTTTTTTAAAAAAAAAAAAGAAAAATCGGCAAAATTGTCCTGGTTACATTGTCAAACACAGCCAGTGATACTGATGCTGCTGCCCTTGGGAGTTTTTGTTGTTGTTTTGGGAGATTTCTTGTTTTGGTTTGGTTTGAGTTTTTTTGGTTTTTTTTTGTTCAGCAGCTCACTGAAAAGTTTTAAAGCTTTCTGGGATTCAGAGTCGTGCCCGCTCCAGCTTCTTTGTAGGGCCTGATAGATCCTTTTTTCTTAAATATGCACTGTTCCCAAGAAGAAACACAGCAAGTGTCTCAAGATACAACACAAAGTAATTGGTCTTTACCAAAGGTGAGAGATGGATTTGAATTTCTGTGTCAGAGGAGGGAAGAGCATCTCATTCCTTCCTTATCTAGGAAGAAACCCTAACCACCAGACAGCAAGAGAAACAAAACACACCCATTCTGCTCCTTCAGCCATACCAGATTGAAGCATGAAGTACTCTCTCTGCTACACATGCCCCAAAACATGTTATGCCCATCGCAGGGAAACACTGAGGTGTAAGCTAGATGCAATGCTGTCTTGGGCTTACAAAAACCCCCAAACTTACGCATGAAGTATTGAGCAACCTACATATACCTCTGATGTCTGCAAGGTTATGAAAGAGTTTGAGGACTTCACACCATGGAATTAACACAATAAGCTTGGGCAACATCCACACAGTTCTTTTAATAAAACTGTTCAGTCTATCAATTAATACATCCTTTTAGTCATCCTTACTGAAATATTAAGAAAAGCCCAATGGCAGACTGAAGGAGAAGTGAGACATATCGGAAGCAAAACTGAAGGAAATGAAAATGCAATACTCAAAAAAGAAGATGGGATAAATTTAATAGTGATTTTAGTCTATGCAGTCTGGAAATAACTCATCTGCTTTGGCATTACTAGAATATGGCAAGATAATGCAGGACAGAACTGCTTAAGACTTTGAGCCCAACCCCCAAAGTCCAAAATTACCTGTAACAGATGCCAAATGCAATAAATTCAGCGGAAATAACCGCTGCTGTCTGCAGGATTACACATTTTTCCCGTCTCCACAAGGTAAAATATTCTCCCTCAACTTCTGCAGGAAACTTAACACCAGTGAGAGAAGAGACCAAAATCCTCTAAAAGCCCTGCACAGGAGCAAAACACACCTCTGGGAGAGAGCAGGATGAAACCAAAAGTGCAACTGTTTATTGTGGCAAAGGTGATATAACAATGAACTATTTTTCACATTACTAAGTGATTCGCACTACATTTCTAGTTTCATACTTCTGACAAACTTCCAGTGTTGCACTTCAAGCTGCCTCCAGGTCAGGTGCTTGCTTCAGGCAATTGTACCTTAATCCTCTATCCACTGCAAGACACAGCAGCCATCTGGTCAAACTGCTTTTATGCACTGGCTCATCCAGTGCATATTTAGCATGCATCAGAATTTGCCCAAGTAAACTAAGGAGGAAGAGTCAGGGAACCGATGCTTATGAAGTCAGATTTCACTAGTTTTACTGTACACAAAAACAATTGTTAAGAATCATCTTGATAGCGATTTTAAAGTGAAACTTTTAAAACCCACAAAAGAGTTGGAATCTTAAAAATGAAACTTGTAATCTTAACTTCGTTCAAATGCTTTTGAAAGGCCTAATCATCCATAGAACAATCTGAATAGTAATATATGACTTAAAGGCCCAAGGTAAGACAATACAGAAAATGTTTTAGGAATTACGTTATAAAGACTGAAGTAGCTGCAGGAAGAGACAGAAGAGAAAATATATGAGGCCTGCAACAGGATGGGAGAAAGACACTGACATAAAAGAAATTAGGGAAGATATATATTCTTGATCCTTCATGCCTTTTCGGTGTTTACACATATGATTGAAAATTACTTACTAAATTGGTAAAGCTCCAACTTCTTTGGTGACATGGCTCTCAGAACAGCAGGTGGTTTATGGTCCACTGGGCAGAATGAGGGACAATGCCCTCCTCTATTTTCCTGTATTCAAACTCTGCCTCCTGATTACATACACATACAGACTTTAAGGAGGAAGAATACCACATGCTTCATAAATCTTGAATTAGCTGCTGTACTGGAGGGGCTTTTTTATTACTGTTAGAAAGCTCACAGCAAAGCTGTCAGCAATAGTGCAGGCCACCAAAATATTTCTTGTCATAAAACAGGCAGGAGAAATCTAGAGGCATGACTGTTTGGTAATAATTCTGAGCTGTGACTGTAAATTGCTCATTTTATTATACAGATTTGAAAATTGTACTGACTAGATGAGACCTCACAAACCTTCCACAGAACGCACAGAGAAAAAACAGACCATGGAAGTCTCATCAGTGACTATGCAGCTATTTCCAATCCAGGGATGTGGGTGTACGTGTGTGTAGATATAAAAAAGTATAAAAACATGAATATGCGTGTACATTTTATAATCTTAGACTGCTGGGCTCCCACAAGAATCTTGTTAATTCAGGCATGGCTCTGCTGACTGCACTCAAATATCAGACTCATATCTAATAACCTAGCAGGTATAAATTAATTCAGCCTAATCAATGCCCTGTCATGTCTTATTTATTAATTATCACAGTACAGTAAGACAGTCTATTGAAACGTGGGAGAATATGAATTTGTTCTATGAAACATATGAATGGTCTTTTCATATCGAATTTGCTTATAAGTATTTTCAACAAACCATACAGATACACATGCTTATACACACACAGATCCTCTTCATACACAACTGAAAGAACTGGCAAACTGAGGGCAAAAGACTCTGCAGCATTAAACACAGGAAAGAAACCCAGAACCTGTGAAGCAGCAGAAAACAAAACATTTAATCCGCAAAGAAAGTGATAAAGAAGAAAAGCCAGAGATGATGCCATGTTTATGCAGCAACAGAAAAATCTATATGAACAGGAAGAAATCCAAAAAAGACAGCTGACCTCATGTGATACATTCAAGCAAAGGCACAGATAATTTGATTCTCTATTGTTTTCTGGGTGATTTACCAGTAACATCCTCAAAACCTCAACCCTGTGTTATTAAAGATAAAGGCTTCATGGTTCATCTGCACTGTGCAATGGTTCTGCTATAAAATAGCCTACTATCCAAAAGGTAATGTTACAGGGTGCACATCATTTAGTCTATCTGACTGTGAACAGATGCTGATGAGGCATGGGGAAGCACTGAGAATCCTAAGAGTGCCAAATTCAGCAAGAAAAAACAAAGGAGGTCAGGGTTCAGAGAGTAGCTACCAAATTAAGAACCACAAAACCCAAAGGAAATTAACTGCAAAGTGTTGCTATGGCCAGCAGAAAGCTGAGTATGACAAAGAACCAAGAAGAAATATCCAGAGTGTAGAACAAGACGTGATCAGAGATGAGAATATGCTGTCATATTGTCACAAATGAAAAGCAATGAACTTATTAGTTTTACTTGGGAGTTACCTACAATCCTGAGAGCAGATATGAGAAGACACAATGAGCAGTCCGAGAAGCACTTGTTCAGCACAGAAAAAGGAAGTGCAGCGATTTCTGATTTTGAACCCAGAACAAAATGCTAGAGGATGAGGGAGTTACAGAACACTGTATCTTTGTTCATTTTTAAATATTCATGACATGCAGATTTTGGGAAGTTTCCACATAAAACTTACTTTTATATAACATTTAGAGCCATGCAAGGAGCTAAATAATTTATACATTTTCAGTCATAAAATGCAAAAGTAGGACAATGCAGGAACAAGTGTGCTCTTCTTTGGTAGTCTTTCCCTTGACTAATTTTTTTCCCAAGGGCACAACTCTCCCACTCACACTACGTGGGACTCCATTTTCTGCTGAAATTCTCTTTATGCACATTTTGACTACAGAAAAAATCAGTTAAAAAAACTACAGTTAAAATCAAATATAAACAAGAACATTTATCAGTGAAGTCACACTACCCACCAAAAAGTACTGAATGCTAATCAGCCTAAGACTCATCCTGGGGATTCTTTAAAAAGAGAAATCAAGAGTTGAAATATATTCAAGAATTTTCTGTGGATGCCATAAATACAAAAACATGGTGAATAATGAGCACAAAAGATGCCAGGCTGTTCCTTCATACATGCAGGAAATGAGGTAAGAAGTACTTCTTCACTACGACCACTCTCCTTTCTCCCATTTTCAAGCAGCTCTAGAAGCAACAGCTTTGTATGCCCATAGCGACCAGTCATGAGGATCAGGGACTGTCTCAACTGTCTGGTCAACTGAGTCCCTGACCTAAAAGCCTCTGCATCTCAAAGGGCAAGGCTGCTGAAAAAAAGAGATGATTTTAACTTCACAGGTGATCAGTTGAGAGTGAGCTATAGCATTTCAGACTAAAAGGGACCACTAGGATTACATTATCCAGTCTGCTGAGTAACATGCCTTAAAATTGCAGTAAGTTTTTCACACACCATTTTACAAATAATTATGACAGTCACAAATGTAAAGCAATGAGCCTCATGGTTTTACTTGGGAGATACCTGCAAATGTGAAAGTAGATTTGAGAAGACACACCATGATACATCTTAAAATAGATTGCTCTCAGTCACCTCAAAGCATCACAGCTTGCATACAGCTAGCTATTAAAAGTCCTGCCCTCTAAGGAGGGGAAGACTTTGTCTTGTGTATGTCATCTAAAATTGAGATTAAATTACTCGCCTGACTTCACTAAGATCACTGAGTCTCCACACAAAAAAATGAAACTTTAAACCACCACAGTGTCTTTAAACAAAGGAATGAGACACGCTGATCAGAAGTTTCCTTCATACACTCTGAGGTTTCAGTGTGGTCCATGCCTCTGCAGAAAGCCAGCAGCCTCCTCACTAATCTCCCAGACACTGCCATTCACTTTCAACTGCTGAAAGACAAAGGCTGTTCCAGTTTCTGGAAATGAACATTATGCAGCTTTACCCAGGTTTTTAAAGCAAGTAGAGATGCACTTAATGAGATGGTCTACCTATGTAAGATACTCAGTGCAAAACTCTAACAGAAACATTAAATTTTCAAATATAGGGAGCTCTCATATGGGCACCACCCATTTTATAAAACACACTGACTTAAGCTGCCTAGAGTACATATATTCAAAACCCTATCCTAATCACTTTAATCTTGACTCCACTGTCTTAGCATGGGTCTTCTAAATCAAGGTCAGCATTCAAGATTACAATCTTGGTGCGCCACATTTGTCCACAGCAATGCATAACAAAAAAAAAAACAACCAACAAATAACTTTGGACTTAACTTACTGCAGTCCAGCCATCTCCAATCATGCACTGTTTACAGGCAAGTTTGGGGAACTGCCTGCATTCTGTTTCCTGAATTACAGCAAATTCCATGTTTTGTAAATAACTTTTCTCAACACGTGAATATAAGCTCCTCATTAACATTTCTGTTGGGTTTTTTGGTGTGTGGGTTTTTTGTTTGTTTGGTTTTAATTCTTCTTTCCTTTTTTAATACTTTATAGTCTTGCATAGAACTAAAAATTAGGATCAGGAATACTTGCCAGCAGTTTAGTAAGAAGATAGAAAGGGAACTGCAGAGGTAGATTGCTAGCACTGGCAAATAACTTGCCACCTGTATGAACTCAAATGAACGGTAAATATTGAAGACACAAATTCACAATGCTTATTCCTGTGCTTAAGCACAGGTGTAATTACTGTAGTAGCAGGGTGGTAAAGCTCTCTATACAAGGAGTCATTTAAGTCACTGTTCGCCAGTTCCAATATGGAACTGCAAACATTATTAAAACCATGTAAGCAATGTCAGTTATTTATGCAGAATCTGGAGACCCAGAATTTTCTTAGAACAGGCTGCAGTATCTGCAGTTTTATTATTTTATTCCACAAACAAAGCTTTTGTTTTTGGAAGTGGTGAATAATGACACACTCCTATTCTATATAAGGTTATTTTGCAAGCCTGAGAAATTAAAAAAGCAGAACTTATTTTTTATTCTCTGGTATATTTTTCACAAAAAGAACAAAAGAAAGGGACAGAGATTCCTAACAAAAGGAATTTCCTTCCTCCAGAAATCAGTGCTTCAAAAATTGAATCATTAAGATTACTTTAACAGAAAGTATTATCAGTCTCACTCTGGCAGCAATGTGCTTACCAGTGGTTTTAGTTATGCAGATAAATGATGGATGCTGGCTCTGGAATTGAAAAGCTGATAACAAAATGGCCTTGGTTATAACAATATAAAGGATGTTTACAAAACTATTAGAATAACTATTGTTCAATCTAAATAATTTTGATGGATTACTGCGTTCACCACGACAGCATGGCAACAACAAGGTTATATAGTGCAAGACAACTGATATATCCTCAAGCTCTTTAAAGGTACCAAAAAGTACTTCCAACGCATCTGTGACAGAGGACTTCAGTTTTGTAAACACACATATGATGTCAATACTCGTACCAGAACTTTCACATTTAAATAATCTCACTTCTCCTTTATCAGACAATGCAGATTCATCTGAATGAAGGCAACGCATATTTAGTTCAGTGATATTTCAGCAAAAAAACCCCCAAAACAGATCCCAAATTACTTCTATATGTTTACTCATCTACATGCAACAGAGATTGTGTTCCAACCCAGTAACACCAACTCAAAGGTCAGTAGTGTTCTTCCAGCATAGAAGTGGCAGAAGTAACTTCCTTTACAGAGCTACTCGTACAAATGCTGCCCCTACCTTACCTTAAAAGCATATTTTTGCATTAACCCTTGCTTTTCATGGAAAATCACTATTGACTGGCACATACTAGAGATCCTACCACCTAGGCTTAGATGCTTTAGACATCCTTAACTGGAAACACATCATTTCTGCTGTCAGGGAAACCTCCTCATCTGTATATCACAGAATCACAGAATCACTTGGT
>NW_010182400.1:0-547 GCF_000695765.1 Mesitornis unicolor | reverse complement strand
GCTAAGAGATGTGGAGTTAGATTAAATCCAGGCTGTGACCTGGTCCAGAACATGGATCAATTCAATGACCATTAGGATCACACCTGTAGATGTAAACCCAACCTCTTCTGCACCTAGACCAGGCATCTTGACCTCGGTGTACACAGAATTGTTCTATGCTCCAGATCAGGAATACAACCACTGTTTTTCCTCCCCAGTGCACCAGTTTGCAGACAGCCATTGCTGATGCCGAGCAGCGTGGGGAGATGGCCATCAAGGATGAAGCCAAATTGGCTGAGTTGGAGACAGCCTGGCAGAAAGCCAAGACATACCTGGCCCGGCAGCTCCGCGAGTACCAGGAGCTGATGAACGTCAAACTGGCGCTGGACATCGAGATTGCGACCTACAGGAAGCTGCTGGAGGGAGAGGAGTGCAGGTGGGTGCAAATTTACATCCCAATCTCCAGAGTTGCAATGGAGTCAGAGACCTTTGTCAGGTTTAGAAGAGATCCCTGGTCTTCCCAAGTTCATAACATCCCAGAATCACTTGGTTGGGAAAGATCTTTAAG
>NW_010182399.1:0-604 GCF_000695765.1 Mesitornis unicolor | reverse complement strand
AAAAACTGTTCACTTACAAAAATATGTAGAAAATGAAAAGCTTTATCTCAGTTATCAGAGAATGCATTTAAAGGAAACCATTTGCTGGCATGTTTTCACATGCATATGTATCTATGTGTGTCTGTGCATGTATGCACATGTGTACACTTCTGTATACTTAAGAAATTAGTATCAAAGTATTGAAAAAAATCACATCACTTAACTAAACTGAGGAACGAATAAGCAGTTAAATTATTTCAGTCTAGTTTTGATACTAAATGATCTGTAAGACATGGTGTCATTTGCAGAGATCTTGGTCAGTTGGAAACACTATTCATTAAAAATAGCAAACAAATCATAACCTAACATACTGTACTTCAGGTATCATATTCAAATATCACATGAACAATGTTTGTTGATTGAAGTGAGGTGTAAGTTACAATATGATCTGAAAAATTATTTAGTATCCATGTCTTTGGACAGTTATTGGGTGTGTCAGCAAGTGACTTGGTGCAATGGAAGCTCAGAAGATAAGAAAGGATCACTAGACTATAGAGACTGTGCTGAGGCTTCTCAGTTCTTTATTACATGGATTTATGAATTCAGTTTGGCTTGGATTTTGCCA
>NW_010182398.1:0-22867 GCF_000695765.1 Mesitornis unicolor | reverse complement strand
CCTTTTCTGCCTGGCAACTTTCCAGCCACTCTGTGTGCTGGGCTATCTAGTGCAGGGGCAGAGGAAACCCTCCATCCCTTGATGCTGTGCATCACAGCTCTTTCCATCACTGCCAGAAAACCCGGTGCACGCTCCCTCCCCTCCGATTTCTCTCCTAGCAGCACCTGCTTCATCCTTCTCATGCATCAAACCTGATGAAGCCCTAATTAAGTCCTCAGTGCCTTTTGATGTTGATGCAGGGCGGGAACTGGGGAAGAAGAAGAAAGGCAAAAGGAAAGGAGATGCGTGAATCTGGCAGCCCCACAATGTGGCAGGATCTCTGATAGCTCTGGATGGCAGAAGCCACATTGGCAGCATGAGGCATGCTGGGCTATTTAGGGACTAAATCTCTGCAGTTTGATGTCGGATCAAATAGTGGCAGAGATGTTAAGGTGTGAGAGAGGAGGCAGCTATGCAGGCTGCTCCCTGTGCAGCTTTAAGCATTGGGAGCTGTTGGACATCAACTATTTTTCACTTGGGATCAGTCTCACTACTGTGTTTCACAATCAAAAATAAATGTAGAATAAAGAAAAAGTTTAGGAAGAAGGTTTCTAAAGGATCCCTAAAAATACGGTATTCAGATTATTCTTGACGCTGATTTCTCCATTTTCTCACTTTCTCTGTTTTTTACCCGCAGGTCCCAGTGGTCCCCTTTTCACAGTTAACCACCTCCAATCTCAATTTTTAATGTGTTTTTGCCTTTGTTTTAATGCCTCATTGATGGCTTCATTTGCACTCCACTTACCAGGATGTAAAGGGCCCCTTCTGAGCTGTTCTGGTACTCATCAATGGTTGAAAAGACAGACAGCACCAGGCAGGAGAAAACTAGTAGAAAACTGAATAACACAAACATAAAAAAGAGAGAGAGGGAACATCAGTCTTCAGAGCAGGAGTTTTTCACATTTGCTTAAATGAGTCCAGAGAGCATTTCTGGACATATTTACTGCGCTGCTGCTACAACACCGTGTAAAAAAGAGAAAGCAAATTCCCTGATTTTAATAACTGAAAGGCTGTGCATGGATGGAGCCACTGGACTGTTCCCAGTTTGGCCAGTGCCAATCCCATTTCCCTCTCAGCATCCTTAGTAACCCCCGACGTTATTTCCCAGAGGAACCATCAGCTCTTACTGCAACATGCTTTCAACAGGCATGCAAACAAGCAGTGAAATATTCATTTATTAATGTGATTGCAGGGGACCAGACTGGCTGATGAGCAGCAGCACAACCCCAGAGACAGAAAGGAACCCCATCCTGCTGGGATTTTGGGGGGCCCAGCTTTGATATCAGCTCACTCGACATCTTTTATTTGCCATGAAAATGATCAGAAATCTTCTCAAAACCCCCTGCAGTATTCATTCAAGTCTCACTGATATCTGCTTCCATGGGCTGTCCCAAAAGCAGCCTCAGAAGTGCCACACCGCCCTGTCACTCACAGGCTGTCCCCATCAAAACTGCCCACTTGGTGCTTTTCGTGAATACTGGATGTGCTAGCGCAGACCAAAAGGCACAAAATGAATGACAGGAGCTTGACTCTCATCTGACACCCATGTCTGCAGCCACAGAGGTGTCCCTGCATCTGCTCACGGATGGAGAAGGTTTCCACCAGCCCCTGATGCCCACTGCTTGCTCAAACAAAAGGAAGGAAATTAATTTACTAAAGATCGATTTACTGATACAATAAAGTAGGCCAGCGCAGGGGGAAACTAAAAGCTGCATTCTTTAAAAGCATTAAATAATTCATCTGTCTGGCTTTGTCTCACATTCCTACAAACGGCATACTGAATATTTATAAGGTACGGTTCAGCTGGTGGGTGCTGTTCCTTTTCGCTGTATAAAGAAAAGGAGCTTCACACCACTGGGGCAGGCTTGTGGCTTTGCAATGACCATTAATGTCACAGTAACAAGTAAAAATGGGGGGATTTTCAGTATTTATTTGAACCACAGGCTGAAATGTCCCTGGCTGCTGGAGGTAAGGGACCTTTAGAGCCATCGCAGCAAAGGCAGAGCTTCACGAGCAACAAGATTAATTCAGTGCAGACCAGGTAAGGACAATTGCCTGATTTCTCACTGCAAATTTCCTTTTCTCACACCAGGTCTGCTACACAGAGACTTGAAGCAACCTCAAAAGAGCAAGAAAACGACCCTTGCAATCCAACTCATGATGTCCCTTAATGTCTTTTCTAGGTCACACTTAAATCTTTTTTCCTCTCCAAGCTTATCTTTAAAAACCTTTGCTATAAACAAGTTAACCACAACCTGCCCTTCAGCCAAATGGACTCCATCCACCCATCCTCCATCCCTTCAAGCTGCCCGGTCCAGGCCCTGGAGAGGGGACCCCACTGCTGCCCACACCATGCCAGGGGGAGCAGAGCCCCGCACCATGGAGGGAAGGGACTGTAACTGGGTCAGGCAGCCCAGATCTTGCTGCAAAATTTGACATTGCAGTGAGAAACAAATGAATAATCGGTGAAAGAAGAAAAAGAACAGGAAAACAAACAAAGAAAGAGAATGGAAAAGGATCAGGGAGGAAACAAAATCCTACATTTTCTACCTAAAGTAGAACATGGTTGTATTTTTATGAGCAAACATCACAATAAAATGCCTGGGGAGGTGCTGAAAACAAGTGCCAATAGCAAGGCAGACTCGCACACCGTGTTTGCTAAGGTGATCACCTCAGATGGATCCAGAATGAAGCCACAGTAAAATGATGAGTCCTGGCAGGGACAAATACAATGAGAAAGAGGATTTCTGTATGTTAAATTTGTCACTAGACATATATTGATGGGGTAGGGAAAAAAAAAGGAAAATAAATCACTTTATCACTTTGAATCCCATGAGTGGATTGTGCAAGCAGTGGTCATATGGGAAGAGATGGGGCAGCTCTGGGTGCTGCTTGGGCAGTGGGATGTCTGGGTGCTGCCTCTTCCCTTCCCACTAAATTCCCTTCCCTTCACATTAATTACAGTGCTGCATTGGAAGCAATGAGGCACCAGCTTCTTCAATGAAACATGGAAGTTCCATGGCCAGAAACTCCACCATTTCAGTCACAATGGGGATGTTCAGCCACCAGTTAAGGATCAGTCGTGCCAACAAGGGATGCAAGCATTGGCTCTCCACAGGGTGAGCTGCACAAGCACCCCAAAATAGCTCCATGGTGATGCACAGCCACACTGCCTGACCCTATGGTCCACAAACCTCTGGGAGGCTATGAAAGGAGACAAAAATTAAAACTTTCTGCAAGAAAACTGAATTCAGGGGGTTGGCGTCTCCATGGCTCCTGGGAGGCTTTGAAGGAGCCACCGACCCCCTATGGATAAGGGGGTGGAAGAAGAACGGTGAGAAGAACATCCCCACCAGAGGTGGTTCTTGTCCTCCGAGCCCCCATGGAGGGAGGGCAGCAGGGAACAGGAAGGTTGACTCTGCTTTCATTTCACCTAATCTACCCAGACAGCCCAGGAAAGGGCTCCAGATAATAATGGATAGCTAGGGAAAGGGATGCAGGCCAATAAATAGCGTAGAGGTTGGGATGAATCTGATTTTTAAAGCTACATATCTAATCAAAGCAAATTATGTCTGCAGCCTGACTCTGGGTAATGTTAATGTGCAACAAGGAACATTAATTATGTCCCATCTAATGATTTTTACATTAAAGATGCCAATTCTGCTTAAAGCTTTGGAGAAGACAATATCCTCCTCTGGAGCAGACAGGAGCTGGGTCCCACACAATGCATGGCTGAGGCCAGCATCAGCACGTGGTTTTGGACCACTGTCTCCATGGAGTGATGGCACAGAGAAAGGCGGATGGCACTGGAGGAGGACACCCCATGTCACTGCATCTTCTCGCCCATCCTTATGGGAACCCAGCATCTTTGGCTACTCCAGGATCCCCCACGCCTGATGCTGAGACCTTTGAGCTCAGCCAAGACTCAGCTGAGCAAATCTGACTGCTGCTAATACTAATAAATCCAAAGTCCTCCAAAGTCTGGCTTTACATCCAAAGGTTATGTTGACTTAAAAAACCCGTGCAAGCTTCTTATTACAATTTATAAATCCCAGCACAAAATCTGCATATCCAGATTTCATATCCACTGTGCTTCATGTTAGCACTGGAAAAAAACCTGACTGAACTCCCTCTCAATAAAAATAAAATTAAAAAGAAAATTACTTAAAATGATTTAAAATGACTTAAAATTACTTAAAATGACTTAAAATGGGAAAGATTTTTCTTTTCTTTTGTATTTTTCTCAGTAAAAGTATATGGTGGAAGCAGCATAAAGCTTTTCAGGTTAATAATTTAATTTGCTTTCAGAAATAAATCCCCTTACATTCCACACAGCCATTTACATAAGAATTTAAAAGGGACCTTTAAATTTATTCCGGAAATACTTGTATTCAAACAACACGCACTGACACGCAAAAACATTGCGTTTCCTCTGATGAAGCACCAATAATTAGCAACTGGATTCCTGGATGCGATGGAAATGGGCACAATACAAGGAGGTGGCACAAGCTTGGAACAAGCCACTGTGCTTGTTACACATTTCGCTGGCTGTCCCTGGAATTGGGAAAGGCAATTAATTATTTGTTTAATTAGAAAAAGCGAAGCTGGAAAGGAAGGAGTATATTACTGCTGGCATTTAAGAGCTGCACAATGGAAAACAACTTAAAACATTCAAAAACCTTAAAAATTACTTTGGGGATGTAAACAAGGCGTTGATAATTGCACTAAAATAAAACCGAAATGCTTTTGGGCAATCCATCTGTAATCCCAGAAATCCATTTGCTGTGGTCTCTGCACAACACCGGCTTTCAACTAGCTAAAACTTCAATGTAAATGAAAGGCCTTGAAAATGCAGCAGTGACAATAAACCAAGGTGAAAGAACATCCACACCGAAGCGAAACAGAGATTGGCGAATGCCTTCTAGCACTCAGAGCGCCTCATAACGAGAACGGGACTATTTACAGCTCCATTTCAATCTCCAGTGACTCAGAAGCAAAGCTCTGATAATGCCATGACTTTTCCAGGGGTAAAGACGCCGCGGTGGTGCACCTACCCTTAGCCAGGAGCATCCATCATCTTTATTCATGTAGGCAATCCTGCTGTGATTTGCAACCCAGCCATTCATTTACAAGGCTAAACAGGAGCCTAAATGCCTCGCTCTGTGCTTCCACATTCCTCAGCCTCAGCCAAATTCACCTCCCCAAGGCGGCTTCTGTCACTGGCAGAGCTGAAAATAGAAGCGGGGAGTCCCGCCTTTCGGTCCTGTGCCTTAATAAATGCTCTCCTTACCAAAAATAGCTCCTGATGGTGTCCTATTCCCCGCAGGTTCAACCTTGGCCAGCCCAAACCGTGCTTCTGGGAGGAGGCTGGAGGCTCCCTGGTTGCCCATGCAGGTAGAGAACATTGTTTATGGGCAACACGCAGGCTGGCTCCAAGGCAGGGATGCCCATGGTTTATAAACTTTTAAATAAATCTTTAGCAAAGGCCTCTCTGGGACAATGTTAATAGCTCCTGCGCCTTCTCGGTGCACTGAGATGATGGCTGAACCACCCTGATAGGAACCAGCCTGTTTGTCCAAAGCCATAAAGTGTGCTAATGATGCGTGAAATCTGCAGTGGAGCATCTCCAGAGGACCAAAGCCATGTGGACAACAAGGCGCTGTTAAATGGTGCTCCAGGAGGTGGGGAATAATACAGGGAATTCATCAGGCTACAGAGGAGCAGACCTTGGAGACCCCAACTCATGTCATAGTGGTGGAACTGGGATGGGAAGGAAAATGAGAGCACCACCACCACCTGCAAGCCCCAGAACTGATGCAGCAAACCTGCCTGCCTCACTGCACGACAGCAACGTGGCACAAATGGGAGGTGGTTTTCCAGATCAGGTCTTCTAGGGTCTTCCCCAGACATGTGGCAGCACATATCTCAGTTAGAAAAACGGCAGGACATGGGTTCACATGTATTTTCTCCTTCAACATCACCACTTTTGAAATCAATTCCCACGTCAAGAGCTCCCTCAGCCTTTCCCTCTTGCTTATAACAGGGAGCAGAAACAGCATCACCTGCCCCAAGCCAGAGCCCCGATCTGAACCCATGGACCGCAGGAATTTGAGCAGAAATGGGTTTTGCACGACATATCTTGTCCCTAGTCCAGCAAAAGATTGTGTATCTCCACACTTACAAGCAAGGGCGAGTTAAAGAGCTTTTCTGGATTGAAGCCTCAAAGAACAAAAGCAATCTGAAAATGATAGGGAGTGGAGATCAAGATCTGAATATTTACAGCAGGAAAAGAGGTTAAATTTAAGGAATAGCTTGTTTGTTTTACAGGCTGGCTCTAATCATTAAACTTACCCAACTCAGAGTAAAAGCCTTATTAATAATAATCACCGCATGCAGAATTCTAGCTCAAATATTCTTCTTTGTCCTCCTCTAAGATGAATCACTGGGAAATGCTCATCCATGAATTTGCCTCGCTCTGCGCATGCAGCCTCGGAGGAGCCAGATGTCTGGAGGAAAACCCAAAGCATACATCAAGCCCTGCACCTGCCAGAAGATCCCCTCTCTGCTGGGATCCGGCGCTGGTTTTTTCTCTTAAAAACTTGGTGGGGAGAAATATATTCCTGCAGCTGCAGAAACGGTTCACTGGAAAGGATCCGAAAGACCACAGTGCAATTACGGTGCACTGAGAGGTAAATTAAGAGTATAAAATATCGGACAGCTAAGTAATTCGTAAAACAGCTGCGCAGGCATTTACTCAGAGCACGTTCATTGATTTTAATGTGAGGGAAAGTTGCTGTCTCATGCAATAGCCGTATTATTCAGATTGAAATTCGAGCGCTGCCTCTGTTCCATCCCACAGGGTATTCCCCTAAAAGGGCCTCTGCTTCCTCTCTACCTCTGAGAAATCATAATTTGGGAGTACAAGAACACAAGCCTTCCTACTCTAACCTTTATCTGTATATGTAGATCAAGATATTTCTGCTTCTTAAGGGCAAATCCCTGCTTTTCTGCAACACTTAAGGAAATAAATAAATAAATGAATTTAGGATGCCAAGAGCTATGCTGCATGGTTGGAGCATTCAGGAATAAAAAAGCCTCTTGCAGATGTCAAGTTTCCTTGATTGACCTGGACGAATCACTTGACCTGACTTAACTGAGCTCTAAAACCAGGTTAAAAGCAAGATGTCCCTGAAAAATGTAATGCTACATCTCAACTAAACATTCCTCGAGGGAATAAAATATACAAAAATAGGCTCTGGTCTAATTGCAGATAGGAAGATTGCCTCAAAATGTGCAGGGCTGGTTCCTGCTGCAGACAGGAATAGTAGCCGGGTTTTCAAAGGTCTGTCCCAGAATCCGCGATTCGGCTGGAGCCCGAGGTTTCCTGCCCACGAAGGACAAGCTCTGCCCCTCTGAGCTCCTTCAGCTTCGCTTCCCTGGCTCTGGCTTTGCACCAGTTGTACAGCACCAAGAGTTACAGCACTTCTGAGGCGAGGATCCTCATCGAGAGCATCCACAGGGAGTTCCCATCCACATGAACCATCTCAGACCCATGGTGGGCAGCAAAATGGCTCAAAATCCTTACTTTGACTTGAAAATCTCACTTTCTCAGCCCACAGTTTATGCTTCTGTAAAAGCAAGACCCAGAGCTGTGCTCTCAGGCTCCCTCCCAACTAACAGAAAAGGATGGACGAGATTTTGGGTCCATCCCTGGCTTTGTGCCTTAATGAGAAGAATGTGGCTTCTTGGAGCCAGAGGCTAACGGATAACACCAAAACATAAAAAGCAAGCATTTCCAAAGCACTGCTAATTTCATTTGCTCATCAGTTTATTTAATTAACTGAGACTTGAGGACAAAAAAAAAACCACAAACGTATTTGCAAACTGCCCATGTAATATGTCTCAGAGTTGGTAATTTTTCCATCTGTTTAATTTTACCTCTCTTGTCCCAGCCAGTGACTAGGAAGGAGCTCAGAGCCAAGCGGCAGGAGAGCTGGTCCACAGCCTTTTGATTTTAGTCCCCAGAAGATGATGACCCCCCAAAGTGGGTTAAAAAAACCCAATAACCTAAAATGCTACAACCAGCAGGACCATGTTCCCTTTCTGGAACTCTCCCTCAGTCACACCAGTACAAATCAGGTCTGAACCCAGCAATGCCCAAGAGACACCTGAGTTTAGTATGCAGGAAAATGCAGAATTAGGTCCAAAGTCAAGAAATAAAAGGACAATGGGCAGTTTTGGAGCTCTGCGTTCCTTCCCCACATCACGCTCCTCCACGGCAAAGTGAGCAGAATACAGCCCTGGTGCTTTTGATGTCCATGAGGCTGCTCCTGTAGGGATGGGGAGGTTTCTGGTGAGGGCAGCACTGCGGCCATGTGGACAGGCAGGCTCCAAGGAGCTGCTCAGGGCAAAGGGATGCAAAACAAACCCAGATCTCCAGAGAGCTCAGGCTTAAAAACGCAGTGCTCTTTAGCCCTAAAAAATTGCTGAAAGAGCCAGTTATGCCGCAGGGAGGGGAGAGCATCGCAACAGCTGCCAGTCAAGCTCCGTTTAACTTCACCACTAATATAACTATTCTGGGTCTTTCAGGAGCTGCAACTTTTCAAAGTCCTTTTCCATCCATCTCCTGTCACAGCAGTAAAGTTTTCCTGAGCTGTAGCCAGGTTTGCTCCAGCCATGCTCCTTCCCAAGGGTGATGGGGAGATCCTCCTACCACTACCAGTCACATCAGGGTCTCCTCTGCTTCCCGCAGAGAACGGCCAGCTCGTGACACAGCCCCAACAGCAGCAGGGCAGCCCCACCTGCACCAGCTCTGCCAGGGCCCAGCCTCTCCTTGCACCTGATTAATTAGTCCTCAGCACCAACAGGCAATTAATCACATCCATTATCTCTTACTGCTTCTTCAGCATAACCCAAAAGCAGCACATGGGTGGCCAGGTGTGAGTGGGTGAGTGCAGCTCAGCTCTGAACATCAGGGGGAGTGGGGGAGCAGCTCCCCGTCATCAAGAGCCCTTTGCAAGGGCAGAGGCCCATGGGGTGCATGAGTGACCCTCCCTTGGCACCATCCTGGTTCCTGAGGCAATGAGGCTCATGCCATCACCCTGTCTGGCTGCTTCACTGTCCCTAACATTTGGACCTGCTGGCCCATTTTCACCAGATTTGCCAAAGAATGAAGAGCCATTGATGGGCAGCAATGAGGAGGGGGCACCCTGGTGTTGCCCCTCGGAGGAGGCTGCCGTGCGAACTCAGGGGGGTCAGCACAATGGCAGCAAGCCTGGGAGAGCCATGGGCTGGCAGAAACTAGCTCTCCCCCAGCTCCCCATATCAGCAAATGACAGGATTGTTCCTTCTCCTCATTTCCCCGCGCCAGTAAACACAAGGATAAATAGCAAGCTGCAGGAGGCAGATGATTGTGTGGTGAAAGGTGGAAAACATCTAAAAATGATTTAAAGCAGAGAGGAGAATAGGGAGAGAGGGCTGCGGATTATATCTGAGGAGGAGGAGGAGCTGCTCGGTTGGTGAAAGGCAGCAGAGGCAGGGAAGGTTTTCCTGCCCACCCTGCAGCTCCTTGCTCTGGGTCCCTCTGTGCGAAGGTTCCCAGACCCAGCCCTGACATGGGACCCCATCAGCCCCAGCCCCAGGATGGGAGCAAGGCCAGCACTGCCAGGGCTGGGCCCACAGTCTTTTGAAGTTCATAAGTAACAGGGAAACAGGGCATGGTCACATTAAAGCTGAAGAGAGATTATCTAGCTGCCATTTCAACACGTCGGTAAATCAAAGTCGATGGAAGCCATATGCTCTGCTGGGAAGCATCCATCTCGTTGCCAGGGAAACATCCTTCCCGTTTAAAATGGCAGGCAAAAGCTTACAAAAACCTGCTTTTAACTCCCTTCTCTCAGACACGATCCAAGTCCTGCAGCAGCTCCCCCAGCATCATGCTGTACCACCGCCTGGGAGAGCAGTCACAGTTCAACCCAGGAGGGAAGAAGGGGATGGTGCCTCTCCCACCTGGTCTGAGGAAATCAGACCCACGCTCACAGCACAGTGTACCTCTGCTTCCAATTTCCAGCTCACTTTCAAGCCAGTTTCCACGGTTCAGTCCTTGGGGAAATCACAGGGAATCACCTGCCTGGGTCGCAGCAAGCAGCTCCGCTCAGGGATGCTGCAGGTGCATGGCACAGGCTGTGGGGCAAGACACTTCTACAGCAAGAGAACAACCAACAGCAGGACCTGGGGTGCTGCTGCTACTCAAATCCAGCCTCCTGTGAAGCAGCAGGTCCCACCTGATGCCTTACAAGTGGTGAGCAAAGATCTGACCTTGGAAATTACAGCAATCTGCAGTCAGGGCATTGTGCTCATCAAAAAAAAAAGATAAACCCAGATACAGAAGACAGAGCAGCAACCACGTGGGTACTGGGACAGAAAACTGGACAATAAAGATGTTACTCCTCTGTGTTCACTTCCAACCTCAGCTTCTCATATTTCTTTTTGTCTTTTTTTTTTTAAAACTTTTCTCACTTACTGTAAATCCCACAAGCAGATGAAGCTGACTGTTTAAGCACAGAAACGGAGTATTTTTTGTTCCGATAAGTAGTTGTGCTCTAACAACCTTTATAATAGAGATCAGAGATAGTATTTAATAATTCAAAGCCTAGGAAGGCCTGACAGGACAAAAATACATGCTGAAGTTTCCTTGTCTGTATGGGAAATGGTTATTACTGCTGGAGGAGGGAGTTACAGGGTTACAGCATAGGAAGCAGGAATGCTGGATTATGCTGCAGGCATCCTGTGCTGCTGAGTTCCTCCATAGTCAGGTCCCAAAGTGGAAAATGGGGGTAATGATTCCCTCCAGCACAGAGAGGCACAGCTGAGGTTAAGCCCACACATAACTCAAGCCACATCCATGGCCCTCAGCAACCAATAAATCCTTCTAGAGTAAAAAAAGCCTGGCACAAAACCCCTGCAAAGCACACCAGTAACTAACGCTTGCATGGACCAGAGCCAACAACAGCATCTTAAATGACAGCATGAAGCCACCCAGGAGCAATGTCCTCCAGCACATGACATCAGGGCATGCCCAACACCGCAGCCAAGGCGTTAGTCCTCCTTTATATGACGTCTCAAGGCGCTTGCTACAGCCTTAAATCCCTTTCCCAGCCACTAACTTGGCTCTTAATCCCAGTGGCAGCAGCCGGAGCACAGCCCACGAGCAGACGTCGCAGCACGGCTTCTCCATCAGGGCATCCTGCTCCTGCCAGAGCTGGGACAGAGTCACCTTCACTCGGTGGCATCGTAGCAAGATCTCCCCAGCGACTCAGCAGTCGGCTCCGAGATATGCTTGGGCTGTCTGGGAATTATGTCACCAGTCACTGTAAATATCAAATGTCCCTTTCGTGATCCTGCGCGCTCCTTCCTACCTCCTCCTTGGCTCAGAGCCTTGCGAGTGGCCTGTGCTGTGCGTTGAGGACACCAACAGTGATAAAAAGCAATGAATGGATAATAGCCAGGTAGTATTTTGAGTTACAGCATCATCAGCCCGCTGCTAAAGAGAAGCAGGAGCAGGTCTCCATCCTGGTTGTGTAACCCAGCCTCGCAGGACGTTTCCTGTAATTACAGGGCCTTTCCCTGCAGTCCCATGGGGGCCATATGCTGCATTTGTGAAAGGATGCTCAGAGTTGAGCTTCCTCTCTAGCACATTTTCTCAGTCTTCCCTAGAAACAGTAAAGAGCAAGAAGAAGCAGGAAAAAAAAAGAAAGGTTTAATTAATCTTCATTTAATTTCTGCGGTGCTTTTAGCAAATGAAAAATTTGCGAGGTCTGTACTACCTCGCTGGGCTGCTTTACCAGCCCCTGTGTTTCACACATGAGGTGCACATCCCACCAACCCACTGCATCCCGCAGGGAACGCCCTGGCAGGGTCTGGCTTGGCTGCGGCCACTCTTCCCAACTCGCATCCCACAGGGATGTGGCTGCAAGGTAGATGGGCCTCCCCAGCCACAGATGGGGGCTGGCAATCCATTAGCTTAATGAATCTCTCTGGGGTTTTTAATAGCCATCTGCTCCCATGTGGAGAAGGGCCAAAAGAGCAAGGTTAGGTAGGAGAGGAACTAATTTTTGGAGGTTCAGTCCATTTCTGGGCAGGGAGCTGGGGCTTGGGCAGGTGTTCTACGCCAAGCACGCACCCATGGCAGGGGTTTGCGATGAGGGATGGCAAAAATGGCAAATTCAATGGAGGTGCTCCCCACATGCCCAAGTTCTTGCAAAGAGATGGGTCAAGCCCAGGCAACCTCAAGCCCTGTCTATCAGCAGGCCTCCCAGATTTGGCTATTCCAAAGCACAAGGTGGAGACCTGAGGTTGGGATATGTCTCAGCTACTTGTAGATGTCTACATGCCCATCTCCTGGTAGAAACAGTGAGACAGAGTCCTCTTTAGAGTCCCATTCACTTGCCTTATTCAGGCACTTTCATTACCTCTCCATATACTCACAACCTCAAATCATTCCCCCCATACTAAGGCAGGTTAATTCATTGCCAACTTAAAACTAAGTTTCAGATGTACATTGTGTTATTTATCTCATGCTCAGATGTGAGATCTACTAATTCACAGACTAAGCCTCAGCAGCTCACTGTGTCATTTAGTATGAGATGCTCCCACCACCCACAAACACGCATCGGGGAGGGGAGGCTCAGGGCCCGGAGGAGTAGCTCAGAGAAGTTTTCAAATTGTATCTGACTTCCAATGTGGAAAAGAAAAACAGCAGCAGCAACAAAAGGTCAACACTGAAATTCCTCCTACTCCTTAATAGCTGGTATGGTTAATTAATAGAGAAGCTGTTGAATAGGGTTGTCTGGGCCCCTCAGTTCAAGGACAGGGAATTGCTTGAAAAGGTCCAGCACAGAGCCACAAAGATGATGGAGGGAGTGGAGCATCTCCCTTAAGAGAAGTGACTGAGGGAGCTGGGTCTGTTTAGCTTGGAGGAGACTGAGGGGTGACCTCATTAATGTTTATAAATTTGTAAAGGGTGAGTGTCAGGAGGAGGAAGGAGCCAGGCTCTTCTCAGTGACAGCCAATGACAGGACAAGGGGCAACGGGTGCAAGCTGGAGCACAGGAGGTTCAACCTGAACATGAGGAAAAACTTTTTTACTGTAAGGGTTACGGAGCACTGGCCCAGGCTGCCCAGAGAGGTTGTGGAGTCTCCTTCTCTGGAGACATTCAAAACCCATCTGGATGCGTTCCTCTGCAACCCAGTCTAGGTGACCCCACTCTGGCAGGGGGGTTGGACTGGATGATCTTTCGAGGTCCCTTCCAACTCCTAAGATTCTGTGATTCTGTGAATAAGAAAAGCATTAAAATGTGGAAAAAGAAAAATTCAGTGCAAAATTTGTGACTGCTTGTCATGCCTGACAAATTACAAACAGCTCAGGAAAATCTCCTTTTTTCTAGGTCTTTATCCTTCCTTACAGGAATAGCCATAACCAAGAAAAAGACAACTATAGTAACATTCATCCAGTAGCCACAAGGACCAAATCACGAGGTCACACTAACAAAGTCTCCTTACTGCAGATACGGATTAAGTGCATCAGTCCCTCAGGCTATGGAGGCAGAACCCTCATGAAGTGTCAGCAATTTAGTTCAAGACATAATGACATGAGGACTTGTCCCTCTAGCTCAGGGTGATGCTTAATTGGGTGTGAAGTCAGCTTTTTGATGAACATTGCCATTGGCATGCTGGCTTCCTCGCAGCTCCCCAGCAAGCTGCTCTGTGAGGGGCTCTCCTTGCACTCCCAAACTCATACACAGCAAGGCAGCATCCTGTGAGGCTACCAGGCAAACATGGGATCTGTCTGAAAAAGGCCATCTCAGGAGAAATTCCTCCAAACCTGGCAGCTCCTGCACTGGCAGTGTCTCAGAGAAGCCCGTCTGCATTTGCCCATGGCACCTCCAGTCTCTGCTCCAATACCAACAGAGAATTACAGCTACTCAGAAATATCGCATCTCTCCTAAATAAGAAAAATCCCATCGACCAAAAACCCAGCAGCATCAGCAAATCCACCTCAGGGGAGAAAAGGAGGTACAAACCACACTTCCCCCTTGGTCACAAGCCACTGTAGAGCAAGAACTGCTCCTGGACATGGTTACGCAATGCGTCATGTCCCTACAAGCTGTCCTAAGAGCCATGCAACCCCAAGATGGACGAATGTCCCATGCAAACTCCTACCCATGCTCCAGTCGGCCATGCTCCTTCAGTAAAGAGAGCTGGGATCAGCAGCACGAAGCTTCCAAACAATGGAGCCAGTTTGAGGGTTGGTTTTGCTGCTCATTCAAGCCTAGAGTCTTTATATAGAGTCAGGGCAGGATCCAAAAGCGGAAGAGAGACACCCACTCCCAGGGAGTGTAACACACACACTGAAATAAATAGCTCCCTGCCTCAGGAGATGACTCAGGAATCTCACTAGTCCTTAAAGCACAAATCATTGCTAATAAACCCTAGCAAACCTGGAGGAAGGCCCAGCAAGAGGTTAACTGGACAAGCCACGGCATTTCCAGCCTTGCCAGACATGGAGGAAGGATGAATAACAACATTATGAAACCCACATCCAACACTGAAGCAATGGCCACACCAGCCTCAGCCTTTCATGCAGCCTCCCTGCTTCAAGAGCAATGAGTAGTCTTAATTGCTAGAGAGGTCTTGTTCTTCACTGCCCATCCTGGAAGCATTCAAGCTTAAGTACCATACGGCTTGAAGTGGCAGAAGGCAACACAGCCTCACTCCCTGTTTGTCCAGCTATAATATACAGATATTTATATCTAAGTCCTTTGCTCTCGTCTTGAGTGAAAGATAGAGTGCTCTTACATCCATTATTACGTTCTTCAGACCAGGTAATGAACCTCCAAGCAAGCATAAACTCAATTAATGGCCACTTCGAGACACCGAGTTGTGCAAAAGCCCATAAACATGCAGGAGAAAAAGTCTCCCAGCGCTGTCATTTCGCTGCCACATATCACACTCGAAGAGTGCGAAAGCCGATAAGCCCAATTCCCAGCCCTCGACACGCTGCATCGGTAATGAACAGCCAGATCCCGGCAAACCGCCCCAGTATGAGGGAGCTGTATCCCAGTGGAGATGTGTCTTCATCCTCCCAGCCCAATGGTGGCCCTGCTGAGGTCCTCAAGCTATGGACACCAAGACAGGCTGGCCCATGTCTCTTACTCCCTGCTCTAGCCAACCCCATTTTCTTTTGCCAACCCGAGGAGCACCAACAGAAACCAAGCCACCAATCCAAACGCAAATGCGAAGCCAGGCAAATGCTGTTAAGAAGAAAAGTGGAGCAAAGATAACATTTACCAGCCGTCCCCTGACAACTACTTTATGCCTTTCATCTGTCTTGTCTGCTCAACACAATAAGTCCTTACAGCAGGGACTGGTTCTTTTTGGCTCGCTGCACAGAACAGAAGCTTGTAGACTTTTATTTTCATTAGGGGTGCTTGCACACTGCTGTAATATTAATAAGAGTATTGTTTTCCCCTTCATATTCATTTTAACTATTATTTTACTAAAGTTTTTATTTGTCTTTTGTACCACACATTACATTTTCCCCACCGTATCAAACCAAAGTTGCAACAAACACACACACAGCAGGTACCCAGACACAAGCTATTGCGTTCACACGCGAGACGGAGAAGAGGTGTACGTGAGTCACCTTTGAGTCAGGATTTCTGCTAGCTTCTTTAGTTGCTTTTTTTTTTTCCTGGGTATCATAATAACTTTTATAGAGTGACAACATATCTGTGGAAGCTGCATGTGGACTGCCTGTCCTGCTGCATTCATCCTTTGCAGTGTGTGACCACCACTGACCTATCACCCCAGCCGTATTTCACTTTGCCACTGTCACCCCCAAGGCTGGTAGAGCTCTGAAGGAGAAATCAGGACGTCCAGGCAGATCAAGGTTTGTTTACAAACAAGGCATTTGTGGATCCCTGGGAAAAACCCTCCAGAAGGCAAAAAATCTTTGCCTCCTTCAGCCTTGTCCTAAAGAGACCAAGTGCCAGCCATGACGGACCACGAGGATCCCCAGTGCGAGAGCCGTCAACTCCCAATGCAAGCAGGGGCAGTCATTCCCTCTGACCTTGCCTGTCCTTGTGTATCTTTGCCCTGTCCCACCCATTAAAAAACGAGGCTCTTCGAATGAAGACTGACCACTGGGCACTCCAAGAGCCTAAACACAACTGTAGCTGCTCAGGAACTGTAGTCGGTATTATAGGAACTGTAATCAGTATTAATAAGACTTCATTATCTTCTAATTTCCCTTGGGTCTTGGGCTGCAGGTCCACAGGCTGATCAGGGTTTGCTGGAAATGTTCATTTCTCAAACATCACTGGGTAAATAAGGATCTCAGATCCTGGTCATCCCATTTCAATGTGGACCAGCCCCATCTCTCACCTTGACCTTACCTGGCAGGGTGTCCACAGGGTACTTCTGCCTCCAAATGTTCTAGTTCCCACTGGCTCTGGCAGGAGGTGGGAGATGCCTCAACTCACTCCAGTTTTCAGTTTGAAATTGTGCCAGGCTTTGTCTTCTCTCCTCGTTGTGTGTGCTCATCCCACCCAGCTTTCACCTAATGTATGTGAGCGAACTTAAGACTTCCTCTGCCACCACCAGAGAGAAATGGGCATCTCCAGAAGGCAGAACCTGCCCACCTAAGCCTGCACTAAGGCTCCTGTGGGATTTCTGCGAGGAACCCAGCAGGTATCTGAGCACCACCAAATTTGAGCTGAAAGCCCACTCCACCTGCAAAGTATGGACATCATAGGTCCTGAAACAAATCAAGTGACTGCTCAGTCACAGGGCTTGGATAGGCAAGGCTGCTCCTGCACCCAGCAGTCCCTGTGACCCTGATGTAGCTTTAAATCATCTCCCTACAGCAGCAAGAGAGAGGTGAGAAGATCTCACAGGTCTTCTGCTCCACATTGCTGGGAAAAGGCTGCCCTTTGACATCCAATCCGCTCAAAAAAAAGTCATCGGGTGGATGCTTAACAACACCAAAGCCTTCCACACATCTGAAAAGGACATTCAGAGTGATATCAAAGACAGATCAGAGAGAGATCTGGAAGAATGCTCCAGTTTCCCTCGTTTATTGGCAGTTAGGCAGTCAAGAAGCCCCGAGGCTGCAATAAAGCAACTCTCACCATCCCAGCCAGTGATTTGTGAGAGACTTTCCATACCAAAAACCACTGTCTGTAATTAATTCAGTGCTTTAGAATAAACGCACATGAAGGTGGTGAAGGACCCAGCTGCAGTGGCCAAACCACTGTGCCTAGTGTCCTTCTGCACTACCTGCTTCTGCCAGCGGTGGCTCAGTGGTCAAATCACCCTGCAACACAGCTCCCACCTAAACAAATTCATGAAACTCAGTTCAGATCACCACAATAAACTGGTTTTGAAATGTGGTTCCTTTTTTGACCATCGGGGGCTAAAAGCTATCATGTTAACCTGCAGCAACATCCCTCTCAGTGCTGGAGACCTCCTCTCTTTGATGCACTGGGGACATTTCACACCAACAGGGACAGGCTCATGTTTGCAGGGCATAGACGAAGTTTAATCCTCGCTCTCCAATATGTATTCTACAGGAGATTACATAGGAGAAAAAGGGACTGGCACATCCCCCTGCCACCACAGTTTCAAGAGGAATCTGTCCCTCAAGAACTAGGAAAACACCTCAGCATTTGGGCTACCTTAACAGGGATTATGCATGGCTAAGTGTTTGCTGCTTAAATCCCAGAAGCCAAATACCAAACTTACATGCTTTTTATCCTGGTAAGCCCCACCAATGCCTAAGTGACAGGCAAACCCTCTGCCCTGATCACGCTGCCCCACCAAACGAATTGTACAACGTCTCACCCTGCAAACGTCTCCTCCCTCTGCTGCAGTGGAAAAAAAACAGAAATAAAGAAATCTAATTTTTGATAACACGATCGCTTTAAGCAACACCCATCTTCCCTTTAGCGTAGGATTCAGGGCTTGCTTTTTGGGTTGTTCCCTCTTCTAATATAGTGAGGCATAGGAAGACTCATCTGGTTGAGGTGCGTTGCAGCACAAAAACGAGGTCATCTGGGGGATCGGCTTGTTTTTCACTTCCTTAATGTCAGTGTGGGGCGAATGTGACGACTGGAACGTGACACATTAAAGCGACTGAAATCAGGTTGCTCCCACCAAGCTCTGACTAAGCAGCTGGAGAGGAGCTGGTGAGGCATCACTCCATGGAGGCCTCCCTGGTCGCTGGGACAGACACAACCGCATGGCTGAGGACATCATCACTGGAGGGCAAAGCCCAGCAGCACCATTAAACTCAACACTTAAAGGAGAGCTGTATTTGCCCCTCCATCCCACATACTCACCAGGACATGGGGAGGAGAAGCCAGGAGCTCCCTGCACATCACTGGTGGATGGGCTGTTTGGTGGCATCGTGGCTGCCAGCAGAATCCCTGACTGTGGATGAGGGCTTGCCATAAACCACCACCCCTCGGTGCTTGGGGATGGATAAATGAGACTGTCAGACTAAATTCACCTCTAATTAGCAAATGCCATAAAACAAGTATTTAAAAAATAATAAGTGGAAAACAAAACAAAACGCAAGAGCTGTCTAAAATCCCAACCCAAGGCAGCAGAAAAATGGCTGAAGGTTCCCAGAGTTGTTCAATCTGATGCAAAAGATTATCTGGGAATGGATCTGTATGAAACAACCATGTTTTTATCAGTCCCTGGGGAGTGGAAGGAGTCACAAAAGAGGCCACCTCTGCACCGAGAAACTCTGGACCTTCAGGGATGTAATTGGATCAAGTCTCCATCCTCCCACCATGCCAGCCATGGCCATGCCAGGATGCGGGCAGCACAGAGAGAAGACTTTCTGGAGAGAGAGGTGGCTTCTGGCAGGGTTAAAAGGGAAGAACAAATGGGATGGGGATGGCATAAGGAAATTTTAATAGAATTAGACAAGGAGGAAATGTTCTTCCTTATTATAAGTCCGTGCACTTGCTTAATTAACTGAATGTATGGTGCACAGTATGCGGATGAAAAATGCACCCAAACTATTTTTAACGCAGTCAAAAAGACGCATTAAGGTTGCAAATTCACAGTAGGAAATACAAGAATTACATTGGCCCTGGGCACACAGCTTTAAAAATCTCTGAATACAGGCTGTTTCCTTGCTACTGCCCCAAATCCAGCCCCTGCCACTTCAGCACAGGGGTCAAACACAAGTAGCTCACCCAGAGGATCAGCAAACGCTGTCTCTGTACACATAGGGATACGGGGTGCAAGTACCTGGCTTAGGCTGGCACAGAACCAGCAACATCTCCTGAAATAAGATGGCAGGTAGGAACAAAAAAAATCTCTTTCAGGTATTGCAGCCCTTCAAACTCAACACAGGTTACAATAACCAAGGTAAAAGGACTAGAAAGAAAAAAAATATTTAAATTATTGAAAGAAATAAAATGGAAGAATTTTGGAAGCAAAATGCCTCCCTGTGCAGAGAACTACCTCAAGATGCAAGTGCTGCTGTATCCCTCAGAAAACCTGGCCTGCTATCTAGACACAGCTCAAGTTTTCAAGTTTCAGCTCAACCTTGAACAGAATGAGGCCACGTGCTGCATTGCTAAGGCTCTGTCGAAAGAAAAAAAAATGAAAAGAAAGACATTAAGAGAAATACTGGGAGAAGATGAGAGATAGAGGAGGCTCAGACCTCCAGGAGCCGGAGTCCACCTCCGGCCATGCTCAAAAATGCAGGCTCAGCTGTCCACGGGGCTGTGCAAAACACATACAATATATATAATCTGTATACACACACAGCTCCCATCAGCAGGTCACCCAGTTGTGTCAGTGTAGGAAGAGCTATTAAGTATAAAAATGAATCACAACACAGAAATATAAAATAGTGCTTACCTCACAGAGGTAATAGAGCTTTTACAGAGGCAACACCTGAGATGAGACCATGTTCATGAGTTTGGGGCTGGGGGGTGGGAGTTGCTCTGAATTTCCCCGGTTTCTTACACATAAAATGGTGCAAAGGGGAATGAGAGATGACAGGTGGGGAGAGAAATCAGATGGATTGGATCTAGGATGCGGCATTGGAAATAAATGCAACTTGTATGGGCATCTCAAGGCAGGGCATCAATCACCTGGTGCCATACCAGCCTGGGAGATGGGCCTCTGCAGATAGGCATTTATCAGAGGTACCCACAGAGAACGACCTCTCATTTTTTAAAGCATGATCATGCTGGAAGAGTCTCTATAGCTTGTGTCTTGGCCGTGGGTGCAGAGAGGCTGCTGGAGCAGCTCCACACCTAGAAACGCAGTTGGGTCTATGAGTATCTACAAGCTAAAAGACCAACCTTGCAGGGTGACAAACTCAGTCACACCATAAATGGTTCATAAATCTTCACCCAAGAGAGTCCCTGTGAGTAACAGGAGCAGAGAAATAGGGGTGCTGGCAGATGGGATGGGTTGGGGAGGCTAAGCAGTGCAGAGCTGGGGACAGCAGCATGACGGGTCGCCCCCATCCACAGCCACCTTCAGGACTCCCCCTCCTGCGGTACGAAGGCTAAAGGTGCTCTTGAGCTCCTTGGCTTCGGCACAAAATGGGGTTTTGGGCAGGAGGAGGCAGTGTGACCCCAATAGCATGCGTAAGGCACAGCACCATCCATCGGGACATCAGGGGTGGCTCCAGCTCTCCCATACAAACTTTATGACCTTGAGCCAGCCTCTTCATCCTCCCATATCTTTGAATAAGCAGCCACTAAGCTTTTTATCTGTCCTGTCCATCTGGATTACAGACTTCTAGGTACTGAAACCCAGGAAACCTCTCCCTGCCCCATTCAAACACACACAGATGTGGCACACCCATGCCAGGTAAACCTGGGCAGCAAAGAGCGGTAACTGGTGCATGGGCTTGTCCTGGTGACTATGTATGATGCTCACCACATCCTTCAGCACTTTAAATAAAATATTAGAATACTGCCAAGGCTAAACCCATCATATGCATAGTTCAGAAGACTGGAGTCCGTATAACTTCCCGCTATACTGTAAAAAATTAATTATATCAGTGATGCTTCACAGATATTGGTCCAATTACCACCTCAGCCCTGAATTCAGCCTCCATTTCCCCAGTGGGTGCGTGAGTAAGGGTCAGAGGATGGTTTTGCAGTGGTTACATCTCCTGGCTGCTCAGGCATCCTTCCTAAAGTGATCCACGGGGGCTGCCCAGCTCCCAGCACATCCCAGGCCAGTGGTTTCCAACCGGAGGGCACGGCTCCACGTGGTGTCACCGCAGGTACAAGTGGAGTCACGAGCTCAGGAGAAATGCAGCTGCTTGGGTTGGGGGAATGATGCGGCTGCGTGGTGAGAGGCAAGGAGCACCCCAGGCTAGCACCAGGGATGGGGGCTTCACAGGAAAGCGAACCCCAGCAGGAGATCAGTTTGGGATGCCTCAGTGAGGATCACTGGCTGCCCAAGCAGATGCCACTGCAGAAAGCCAAGGGGTCAGAAGTTAAGACAGAGCAGCTGCCTTAAGCCAAAGATGTTTACAAAGCCCTCAGAGTCAGGGCTACCCTTGCCGCTTGCCATTTGGCTTTCAGCCCCTTCTACCTCTGTCACTGTCACCCCAACATCCCCAAGTTGGGGTGTCACCTACATATAATAGCATACAGCTCACATCGCACACAATATCCCCCCATCCTCGCACACACACGGGCAAGCACCCAGCTCAAAATGTGAACGCTTAGCCCCTCCACACAATTCTGGAGGATTTTGCAATGCAAACCACCTACAATTCCAGAGGATGGCCCTGAGGATAGAGGATGTTGAGGGGTCCCAGCGCTGGACTTCACACTCCTCATCACAGCCACAGCTGAGCCCCACAGATGCTCCTTCTCCTCTCCCATTTCCTTGGGAGAACGAGGTCCCTGCAAGGACCCCAACTCATTGCAGTGCATGGCAAAGCCCCCCCTTCCACCCACCCAGCGTTTCACCACCTGGACACACCAACACCTCCCTGGAAGGCCTCAACATACAAAATGGCTGAGGACCAGAAAGCATATCCCAACACCTGATCTGAGAACAGCATAACAGAAAAAGGATGAGAGGGGGAAAAAAACCAAACACAAAAGGCCCCACAGATCCTCTTGAGGGGCTGACATGATGAAAAACATGCAAACAAAAAAAATCCCCATCGGCACCAAGGGAAGGAGCACCCAGTGCTGAGCCCAGGCCTGCAGAAGAGCCTGGTGGGACCATGGAAAGTCCCAGAGGGAAGGGAGTTGCAGTAACACAGGGATTAATCTTGACCCTCCCTTCGCAATCCTCTCCACAACGAGAAGTCATCCGCTCGCCCTATGCAGCAACGCCTTCGGATCTGGGCATCTTGCTGCCCAACAGGGGGTCAGATGTGGCCATTTCTAGCTAAAAAAAAAACCAACAAAACCCCAACCAAAAAACGGGATGGCACAGGGGGAATGTGCACCCAGGGACTGCTCCTTTGTTTACCGCTCCATGGCTGTGCGGCCCCAGACACTGATTAGCATTTCTTTCTAGACACATCTCCAATTCAGCCGCTTCCAAAAGAGGGACAAGAAATCCCTCCAGAACCCAGCGCCGAGCCCAAATCCCAACCCCAAACCCCCTGCAGGCACCCAGCAGCCAAAGATGGGGCCAGGGGAGAAGGAGAGCTGGGAGGGGGGGTGTGGGGAGGGAGAGAAGGAGATACAGTGCCTGAGCAGAGCTTTTTGTTCCTCTGCTCCCAGCATTGCTATGGTGATTTCAAGCAAGACGGGGGA
>NW_010182397.1:20844-27655 GCF_000695765.1 Mesitornis unicolor | reverse complement strand
GTGATTCTGTGATTCTGTGATTCTGTAACTGTTCCACATGATGAAGTCCTGCTTTCCTGGAAATGGCTTAACACCTCTGCCTGCTAATGGGGAGTAGTAAATTAATACCTTGTTGTGCTTTGCTTGCACACACAGGTTTTGCTTTACCTATTAAACTGTCTTTATCTCAACACATGAATTTTCTCACTTTTCCAATTCTCTCTCCCATCCCACTAAGGGAAAGTGAGTGAGCTGCTGGGTGAGGCTTAGATGCCTACCAAGGTTAAAACATGACACATACACTTTTCATAGTTGAATCCAACAGTTACTTATGGAGTCCTCTCTGAAGCTACATTTTTTATAAGAACATACAGTCCTGCTCTACAGCTGATAAAACAGATATTCTTTGGATCAATTACTGTGCAGGTATGCGGAAACATATCAAGCCATGGAAAACTATTCTGATGTTCATTTTCAAAACCCAAGAAATAGAATGTCAGAAAAAATATTCAACCTAAACATTTTAAAACAATAATAGCAAATTAATATTCATCACCAAAACATATTTATTCTAGCCAATGTTTTACCCGGCATAATGCTATTTCCTAAATATATTATTTTCTTTGGAAAATGCTTTCTTACATTCTCCTGCTTTGAATAGTCTTTTAGTTGCTCATGTATGAAAGATAATATGGTTATGGGATAACTTCTATCTTCTCTACAGGCTTCATTCCTTTCTCAATTACATTTTTGCTAAGTCTGGAGTGTCACGTTATGTCTGGCATGTGCTTCCTTCTCTTCTTTTGTATTCTATCTTTAAACAAAGACTCTTCACTTTTCTGAAAGTTCTTAAAATGTTGATCAACTCCCACAAATATACTGTTTCCAGACAGCAGTGCTTCTTATTAAAATGTTTACATTTAAATTAGAAACATCTTTTGGTTGCTATGTGTAAGGTTCAATCTTGTCTACCACAACATGGAATTAAGCTAAGAAGAATAATCTGTGTTTTCATCTTTTAAAGTCCTGAGTCACTCTAGTATGAAAATATGACATCTTGATAAGCTTAAATTAAATTATTTCTATTAAAATAGATCTGCGCAGAGCTGGAAATTGATGGACTTCACAGGAAGAATGGAAGTCCACACACAGGGTAGGTAACAGAGGAGGAATCTGTCTTTAATCTGATTTTGGACCAAACAACAGGTGAAGAGGATGCACAGTTTCTAGTAGCTCTTTTCCTCATGTGCAAAAGAAGCAATGACCCTGGCAGCTTCATTCTGCCAAGCGCCCCAGCATTTGCTCCAGCAAAGCCCCTCAGCACAGACTCAGCTCTGGGTTAACCTATCCCAGGGTGCAGCTGAAAGCTACATCTGCCTCCTGGACTTTGCTGGATCAGAACCAGAATACCCATAATCTTCAAGCAATTCCTGAAACATTAAGTCCATTTTGGAAAATGTTTGAAAGGGAGCTAAGAAAGCTTGGTGGATTAGTAAAGCAATAAACACTTGCATATTTAATTAAATTTCTTGGTGCAGAAACACAAAAGTAAACTTAGGGTCACTTATACCTTTAATCTATCTATATCTGAAACTGCATGTTAAGATCCTCTTACCTGATACATGTCCATGCTAAATCCATGTAAAGGAAAACAGAAGAACATAAACAGAAGAAACAACTGGAAAAAAAAATCACATACACTTTTGCAAACTATTCTGCATGTTTGACTAGTTTTAAGTAAGGTGTCACTTGACATTTTCTATAAATCCATTTACCAATTCCTACATGGGAGGTAACTGCTTAGAGTTCTCACATGGTTGCTCTCCTAGGAGAATCTAATTTCTCAGTTTCAACATGCCCAAGGCATCTGCTTTCCTTACTGACAAGACACAATCTTACTGTCACTGACATCAGAGGAATTATCAGTACATTTGACAACAGTGATGTTCAGCTCTGAATATAGCTATCATATAAGCAAAAATAACATAGCAGCTTACTGAAAAAGTTGTGAAAAGAAGGACTCGGAAAGCTTTCATTTATGTAAAAAATATATTAAAAAATCAGTATTATCTTAATTTGACTGTTAACATTTTAAGAAGTGGCTTTTTATGAAAGAAAAAGGCGTTTTGGCCACAGCAAACTCTGCCTGGAGATACCAAGAAGACACCGAAGAAATGATTACTTGGCAGTGTTTTACATCAATTATAGATAAACTAGTAAATAATTTGAAACTGTTGCTCAGAGAAAAGTTGATCTTCACAGCAAGAAATGACATTTGGAATTTGATTTTTATTCTATTCAGAGAAAACTTTCAGATACTTCTGTGCTTGGCTTCTTTTTAATGATATTTCACTCTTTGAAGACTGTGCTGCAAGCTTCAACAAGTCTTAGGAACTAGACTGTAGATAATTTTAAACTGTATAAGAAGTGACATAATTGAATACAAGCATTAGCAAATATCTGCACATAAGGATTTTGGTGTTAGGGCTCTTGACTGTTTAAAAGAAACACAAATACCGTGTCATTACTACAGAACACAAACAACATTTTTTTATATACATTCGTGTATTTCAATAAAAGAACTGGTCAGGTGAGTGGAGGCTAACTTATGTTAATGAATTTGTGTTAAAGGATATTTAAGTACAAGTCTTGTCTCTGCCTTGTCTGTAGCCTTCCAGCTTACATTTGTACAGTAAACTACTTAGATTCTTATTTTTGAGAACATCTAATATGCAATTCCCAGTATGGCTGTGTTCAACAGTTTAAGAACTAGGAATAATATTTTCAATATTTTTTTCCTTTAGAAGCAAAAATTCCACTTTCAAATGTCTGAAAATAGTATGCAAACTTTAGCAAAATATCTCCTGAGGTTTTTTGTTGTTTAAGTGAACCTGATGGCACTGAGCTATCTTCATGCTCAGGAAATAGTGATGGCTTCATTAGAATCTGCTGAACTCAACACCTGTCTGCTCATTTTTTATAGTGAGCACCAGTGCTTTGTTGTCCTGAAGGTTGATTTGAACCTTTATTAGTAAGCTAACTCAGGAAACTTTCTTATGTCATCTATTATTGATGCTCTTAAAATCAAATAATATTATATAATTCATAACACAATTCTTCTCGGCATGAGACAATCAGATGATTTATAATCTTTGGTAAATCATCACAAATCACTGAACCTGATAGAACTTTCCATTTGGAAATTCAAGTTAACTTGAAGGAACCAGACATCCTTTTCAATCTTTGCAGGCTAAAATCTTGTAATAAAAACAAAAATACCATAGCAATGACACTAAAGATTTTTTTTCTTCTATGAAATCAGAAAAAAGTAATAACAGCAGCATAAAACACTATGGCTGTTTACATCACAATAGCAGATTGAAAGGTCACCATCAAAAGATTATAATCTCACAGTGTTAGGTGCTGCTTTAGAGCCTGACTGACAAAACTTAAAGTTTAAATAGGTACAGCAGAAGGAGCCTGGATTTATAACATCATTTCCACTGAGTCTTAGAGGAAAGAGGACGAAATCCTTGGACTTGGTGAAGTGCCTGCCTTTCTTTGGCTTCATTTCTTGAATCTTTCTGCTTGCTCATCCCATATTGCAAACTGGTCATTAAGTTTCAACAGAAGTACCCTCTCCCTTGCACTTTTTTTCAGCACAACATCAGTAACTTCAGCTCAGTGGGACAGGAGATGAGATACTCTATGCAAAGCAGACTGAAAAATGCAGTCTGCTTGACACCAGCTGGACTACAAAGACAGAGAACAATTTAACATTTCTCTTCTGACCTACAGACTTCATATAGTATCTATTAAAAAAAAAGTAGGGTGCATCATATGCTTTTCTAATCTCCCCTACTGCAGTGAATGCACATGTAAGTTTAATGTCTCTTATGATGCCTTGAAAAAAATCTCACTGAAAAATAAGCTAAAATACCATTTTGGTTTTTTTGGTCTTTTCCTCAAACAGAAGGCAGGGTATAGTCCATCTGCTTTATAAGAAGGTTTTATAGCTTGTTTACAGTGTGAGACTTGTACAGAAGATCAGCATTATGCAGACTGGCAATAGGAAAGTGATAAGTATATACTCACCCCTAAAAGAATGGTGTCATACCTTATTTGTCTGCAGAATAATTGAATTATGCTCCCGAATGAATGAAAAATGAAATTCAAAATCTAATCATTCTCTCATAAAGATGCTGAGAGCAATTTTTGGTACATATATATAAAATCATGAAGATGAGTTTATATTTATACAAGCATATAAAAATTACTACTGGCCACTAGTTAATTGTCTTATATGGCTACTGGAAGTATAAGCAGTTAGGATTTTACTGTTTATAAATATGATGTTAAGTTTTCATGGCTTTGATCAGTGGACATAATCTAATATAAATGTATGTAAGAGGCATGGGGTAAACTCTAGGATCCTTTCCATGCCTATGCTTTTCCTTGCTTTTTTTTTAGATGTTTATCTGATAGAACTTACATACAGTTACAGAATTGAAGGTTGGAATGCCAAAGGTTTGACTGTAATGCCTTTAAAATACCCGTAAAATTTTGGATAAGACAGTATGAAGAATGCAGAAGCAGATGAAGACTAAATGAATTCTAAAAGTGCTTGTGACATATTTTCTTCTTGTGTTTATATTTGGCTTTAGAAGTATTTGCCAGCGGTAGCAGAATATGACTTATTTTGTTGGCTGGCCAAGAGAAAAACACTGTTGCAAAAGAAGTAAAAAAGTCTGTCAAAGGGATGAACCTTATCACCCTCACAAGGATTAGTTTTAAGGAATCTGATAAAAAGAAAGTGATCACAGAATAATGAAATCAATCTAATTTTTACCTTTGGGCGACATGGAAATTCCCAAGTAACACACCTGTTATCTTTGAACACAGAAATTATTGAAAACTTGCCGGCATGTACTTTTTTTCCCTGCATTACTCCAGATTTCCACTTCCCGCAGCCACTCTTTCTTCCTGTCACACACAACGCAGAAACAGAAATCCCATCTCATGCCTTGGTTTGACAAGCCAGAGAATCCCCCAAACTTCTGATTCTACTTAGGCATCAGTGTGACTCAGAAGTTTACCAGCTAGGAGTAGTAGGGGTGCTTTAACAGAATAGCTCGCTTATGGCCCCAACAGTTTTGTTTACTCAGCTGATTAGCAACAGCAAAGAAGGAAATTACAAGTTACTAGTACTAAATTTACTGTATTCTACACATAGTTCAGCTGAAGTCAACAGGAAGGTTGTAGGAATGAGATGTTCTTCAGTTAGTCAAAGAAATTAAAATATTGAAAGTAATTATTAGCCCATCTGGTGTCATATGGACAAAAAAGTCAAACAAGTTTCTGTACAGAGCCCATCCTAGACTATTCAATACTTTGATTAGCTCCTGTGTGGGATATGGTAGAACACACACTAATCCAATTCACAGCTGATTTGAAACTGGAAGACAACAAATTTTTTGGAGAGCACATACAGAGGCATCTTAACTAGTATTAATAAAATATTAATTATTTAATAAGAAGAATTAACAAAAAATCCTCTCCAATAGGGAAAATGTGAAACTGAGGTGTAAAATTGAAAGAATAATTATGTGTTCAAACATAGAAGGCAAGGCAAGTAATGAGATAGAAGAACCAGAAGTACAGGAGATTGCGCTGGATGACAAAGTACTTACGAGTCAAGTGAACAGTACTTTCACAACAACAAAAAATGTTGAAGAGAATGAAACATTACACTATATTAAGCTGTATTAAGAGTAATAAATCTAAAACCAAATGAGTTAATTATCCTGTTCTACTTGGTGCTTATTAAGCATCGGTTAGAGTCTTACATTCACTTTTAAGCATTGCATTTGAAAAATGACAGACAAATTTGGGAGTTCACAGAAAAATGAAAAATTACTAAGCATTTTGAAAACAGGTTCCACAAAGCATTTTGAAAACAGGTCCCACAAGACACCACCTAGAAAAAAAAAAGTTGAGAGAATACATGATAACTGACAAAATATGCTAGAGGATGTAGCAAAAGAGACAATGAACAATTATTCTTGCTTAGTCTTTATTGACTGATAGCTAGCGAATTTACTGGGAAGCTATGACAAGGAAAGTAAACTTTAGATAAACCCAAAACCTTTGTAGGAAAAGTCTAGGCTTTAGGGAATAAGTCACAGGAGTGGTTCTTCGATCACATTCATTGACGATCTTCAAGGCTGATTAGATAACATCAGTCAGCAAGGTTTAGGGACAGTGTACAGCCTCATGGGAAAGGACTTGTAGGCTTGGGAAGTCCTCTGTGAGATAAGTCTTTCATCTGTCTTTATATGGATGTGGGTATGCAAATACACACCTACCTACTTCACAGCTGTATATGGAGGAGGATATATGATGGATAACCACACATGCACTATCCAATATCTCCTCATAAGTGAAGACACAATAAATGTCATAACAGGGACTGGTCATTTATTATACAGAATGGATTTTCTCCTTTCACTGTTCTGCAGGCTGAAATGCTTTTGCTTGGCAGCTGTGCAGTGCTGAAACTGTTTAAATGGTGGGGAGCAGAGAAATATAAAAGACTATTTAACTTTCATTAACTTCCAAGATTTGCTAACAAATGGCATAACTAGACATGGGGCCTGAACTAAAATTCTGAATTTGAACAACCATTGCAGAACTCAGTCTTTATTTGTACAGACTGTTTCTGCATTAAAATTCATTGCAGAGCTGCATTTAAATGCTGTTAACTCTTAGAGAGTTGGGGCTAGTGCAGGGGTAGGTGAAGCTTCCAACACAGGTTTGGCTGGTGCCTGGCTGT
>NW_010182397.1:19944-20813 GCF_000695765.1 Mesitornis unicolor | reverse complement strand
AATGCCACAGCCACCTCCTCTATGGTTGCTTTGATCTATTTACTCTATCTTTTGTTTTACATAGTCTGGAGAAGGTCCACTCTAGAGCAAAAAAAGTTCTTTGTCTTGAGATCATTGCTGCCAAATGAATTGGTTAGATGCCTTATTCTCAGTCTAGGAAAGTGGTATCTCGAAGTATGCTAGTGTGCTGCTAATGAGCACTCTTACTGGCAGGAACAAGATTGAGAGATGACTGTTAAACACAGTTGTATTTTTATTCCAAAAACTCTGTCTCCAAAAGCCAAGTAGCTACTGACTACCACATGCTTAGAGGGCACAAGAAGTGAAGGATCATTCTATAAATAGCAGATATCCTACTCTTTTTCATAAATGTCTGCCATTAGCTGAAGTCAGACATACGATATTTAAGGTGACCTAGTATGGTTGTTCTCTACACCATTCACACACACAAATCTATCAGGCTGGATGGGAACCACCCAAGAGTTCTGAGGGAGCTGGAGGATATGCTAACCAAGCCACTTTCAATTGTTTATCAACAGTCCTGGCTTTCCAGGGAGGTCTCAGTTTACTGGAGGTTAGCGAATGTGATGCCCATCTACAAGAAGGGCCAGAAGAAGGATTCAGGGAACTGCAGGCCTGTCAGTCTGACCTCAGTGCCAGGGAAGGTTATAGAGAAGCTCATCTTGAGTGCTATCATATGGCATGTACAGGACAACTAGACAATCAGGCCTAGTCAGCATGGGCATATGAAAGGCAGGTCCCGCTTGACTAACCTCATCTCTTTCTATGACAAGGTTACCCACTCAGTGGATGAGGGAAAGTCTGTGGATGTGGTTTACCTGGAATTTACTAAAGCTTTTGACACTCTT
>NW_010182397.1:13061-19896 GCF_000695765.1 Mesitornis unicolor | reverse complement strand
GAGAAACAGGTTGCTCATTGACTAGATGATCTTAAAGGTTCCTTCCAATCCAAACCATTCTATGACTTCAGCAGGTGTACTATTTTCTGTGTAAAAAACTGCCTGGATGGCCAGACTCAAAGAGTTGTGGTGAATGGAGTTAAATCCAGTTGGTGGGCTGGATGTGGTGTTCCTCAAGGCTCAGTATTGGGGTCAGTTCTGTTTAATATCTTTATCAATGACCTGGATGAGGGGATCAAGTGTGCCCTCAGTAACTTTGCAGATGACACCAAGTTGGGCAGGAGAGTTGACATGTTTGAGGGTAGCAAGGCTCTACAGAAGGATCTGGACACACTGAATTGGTGGGCTGAGGGCAATTGTATGAGGTTCAACAAGGCTGAATGCCAAGTCATGCAGTTGGGTCACAACAATCCCATGCAATGCTACAGGCCTGGGGAAGAGTGGCTGGAAAGCTGCCTAGCAGAAAAGGACCTGGGGGTGTTGGTCGATAGCTAATTGAATATCAGCCGGGGGTGTTCCCAGGTGGCCAAGAAGGCCAACAGCATCCTGTATGAGAAACAGTGTGATCACCAGGACTAGGGAAGTGATTGTACCCCTGTCCTAAGCACTGTGTTGGGCTACAAAGATGATCAAGGGAGTGGAGCATCTCCCTTATGAGGAGCGGCTGAGGGGGCTGGGTCTCTTTAGTGTCACGAGGATGGAGCCAGGCTCTTCTCGATAACAAACAATGATAAGACAAGGGGCAATGGACACAAGCTGGAACACAGGAGGTTCCACTTAAATTTGAGAAGAAACTTCTCAGTGAGGGTAACAGAGCACTGGAACAGGCTGCCCAGAGAGGTTGTGGAGTCTCCTTCTCTGGAGACATTCAAAACCCGCCTGGACGCCTTCCTATGTAACCTCATCTAGGTGTGCCGGCTCCAGCAGGGGGATTGGACTAGATGAGCTTTTGAGGTCCCTTGCAATCCGTAACATTCTGTGATTCTGTGATTCTGTGTTTAGTTTTTGAGCCTCACACTACATGAAAGACATTGAGGTGTTAGAGCATATCCGAAGAAGGGCAATGAAACTGAAGGGTGTAGAGAACTAGTCTTGTGAGAAGCAGCTGAGGGAACTGGTGGTGTTCAGTGTGGAGAAAAGGAGGCTGTAGTTGTGAGGTAAGTGTCAGTCTCTTGGCCCAAGTAACAAGTGATAAGACAAGAGGAAATGGCCTCAAGTTTCACCAGAAGAGGTTTAGATTGGGTATTAGGAAAAGTATTTTCACTTAAAGGGTTATCAAGCACTGGAACAGGCTGCCCAGGGAAGTGTTTGAGCCACCATTCCTGGAGCTATTTAAAAGATGTGTAGATGTGGCACTTAGAGGCATGGTTTAGTGGTGGACTTGGCAGCGCTAGGGTAACGATTGGACTCAATGATCTTAAAGGTGTTTTCCAACGTAAATGATTCTATGATTCTTGTTGATCAGATGAACAAAATGTGGGTGGTTTTAGCTATTTATACTGCTTGCTAAGTAGATATTGTAAAAAGAATCTGCTTTAGCCAGTAAATACGCGTTGAAAAGCTGAGACTTACATCAGTGCCATTTTTATTCATGAAAATGAACTGAGAAGAAGAAATAGGCAGAAAATAGAACCAACAGGATTTTTAAGTGTTTCCCTGTTCTTTACTCACTGTTTTCTTTTGCAGATGTGGCTTTTTTCCATTCCATAAGAATCTCAGATTCAGAAGAAGGAAGAAAGAAAAATGTCAACCAAATGTACTAGATATCTAAATTAACATACTCAGTCATCTTTTGTTGTTTTAATACTAGGAAAACTGTCTCTCTCTTTCTCTAGTGCTGAACATTGCATACGGTTTCTGGTCTCAATAATTTCATCACCTTCATCCTATAGTCACTGTGGCAAATCCAGTTACGTGTTTCCTTATTTTATATAGACTGCACAACAGAAAGCTACTCCCTTTGTAAATATAGAGAGGTGTGAACAGTTTATAACATGTACTGTAAAGTATTGCCTTCCAAAATGTTCGTTTTACTGGTAACTCTTAGTAATGTTGCATGTGTGAAACACCATGAGACCCTTTTAATTCAGTAAAACTGTAAAGTAAAATAATTTGATAAAGATCCTAAGATAAAGTTGTCAGTAGGCAAAACACTGCAAAAGAGCTATAAAAGTTATTCTAAGGTGCAACACTTGCTGGTGTCATGTGACTAAAGAGGGAATAGAAGCAAACTATAAGTAAATTCCCCCCTCATAACTGAAATCATGTTAGAAGCTATCCTACCAGAAGACCCTAATCTCCCTCTAGCAGGGCTATGATCCCTTTGCTCCATGCATTGTAAAGACCAGCATGGGCCAGAAACTGTAGAAGTGAAAGAGTATGCTGATCCAATAGATGAGCTAATAAAGTGGTTGTGGGTTTTTTTAGTTTACTGGTTTTTAAATAAACTGCTTAATTCTTTGACTTCCCCTTTTCAAAAAATTCAGTGTGAATCTTAAAATCTGTTTCCTTTTTTCGTTTTTACTGTCTGCAGTGATGTTGACTGCACTGAGCTCTGCTAACTCTAACTCTCCCTAGATATCAAGGGTAGTGCCTGCAACTAGTCTTACCTACAAGAAAAATCCCCCTCTACCCCATCCCTGTCATCAACAATCCTCCTGGTACCTCACCTTCATGTACAAAAGTAGCAAACAAATCCCTGTAGGGCTGTCAGTGCTGCTTCACCAGCTGAAAGACAGGCCCTTCTGCCTAGCTATGCAGTCAGTTTCCTTCTCCTTGTCTCCTTCTGGATATTGTGTCATCCTGGGATACAGTCAGTTATTCCATCAGTCCATGGGAAGGGTCCCAAACCCATTGGTACAAAACAGCAATCTTGTTTTGTACCAAAAACAAAAAGCAAGACAGGACTTGCTGTAGCTACAGTTGCCTTTGACTCCAAATCATGTGATTAAATTTTGCTGTATGCTATATAGTGCAGATCTTTAGAAAATGCTCTGCTCAGAGAGAAATTTAATGCACACAGAAAAAAAAAACAAAACACCCCCATGGTCCTGTCACTACTAAGAAGGATGACTTTAAATTTTCCCTTTCCCTGTGGATATCTTTACATGGATTTGAAAATAATAAAGGTGCAGCCTTTAAATGAAGTGTGCAAAGTCTAAATATATTGTTGAGAATTAAGTCACAGTAAATTAATCACTGATTATACAAATGAAGATAAAAAGTGGAACTCATGCATTGCATTCACAATGCAGTGTAAACAGTACAGGGCATGGACCGCCTCTTTCTCTAACAACTTCACCCAACGATTTCTCCTCAGCCTTCCACATGAAAGAGCTGCAGGGATGCTGTAGTGCATTGTGTCAGTGATCTGAGGAAAGCGATGGCTCCCACCTCAGCTGGAGAGGAAACTAGAACTGCGGATTGACTTATCCCAGAAGCGGGACAACTGTCCACGTATACGTGCCTTGCCCAACATAATGCAATAAACTTCCTACAGAGCTTGGAAGGAATTTCTTGTTTTTCACATACTACCTTCAGAGAGCTGCAAGAAGTGTGCTAGTGATCTACAGTGAAGAGATGATACAGAATGTTAGCGCTAGATCTGACTCACATTTTACTAAATATAATGTATTTCTCAATGCTAAAAAGTAACAAAATGTTGGATAATGTGTTCTACTACATGATGATATACAGACTACTGGCAATGAATATAAGTTTTCAACAAAGATTAAAAAGATGTAATTGAATGAAAAGCAGACATAAACATATATATCTGTTTATATATCTATATAAACAGATACGATAAATATTTATATAAAGTGTATAAATGTGTGTATATTTAATGTGTGTATGTATAGTGTGTATGTAAAGTGTGTATATGTATTTAATATATAAAAATATATATAGACGGCTTATGCTTAAATTTTAAAAATAGCAAACTTGACCATGCAGAATAGCAAACATACTGAACTCATAGGAGACTTACATTTCCAAGGATATTAGTTCTGTTGATGTCATGGTTATGACTACACTGCAAACCATACATTCTCATTCTTTCTAACTGGGCTGCCACTAAAACATAGAATGGGAGAGAGCTTGTTGCAGAATTCAAAACCAAGGCAAAAAAGTCTTTATTCTTCAGTTACATTAGGTAAGTTAAAGCATTATATTCCTAATAGCACAGTGTTTCAACTTAAAATCCATGAGCAATTCCATTGTGCCTACAGAGAAAAAAAAAATTGGTGACACTGTATTAGTTGGGAAGGAGGAAAGACTTCATATTGTAATGGTTATGAAGCTTTGCCACATGTAATGGAATATCTAGCATTTGAGATGACAAGTGGATTTTTTAGGGAAATAAAGTAATAAAGACCCCAAGTGAAAAAATCAGCAGAATAGAGATTAAACCATGCATGTACTTAGTGTTTTGCCTAACTGAGATCATGGGGAAAAAAAATTACTTACTTTCACATAGCCCAAAACAGTTACAGTTTCTTTAATATAAAAAAACCCTACAAGAGAAGTAACATTACAAAAAGTGCAGATGAACAAGTTAACAATTTTGCATAAAATTTTCTGGAGTATTTTTTTATTTAAAATCTGAGTCCTACATTCATTTGGCCATACACCAGCTGCAGCTGATATATATGTTTCTGTTTGTTTTAGAATGGGAGGATCACAGAAACAAGGCTATGGTCAGTTAAAAAAAAAAATCAAGGCTAAGACATTACATATATGCTAAAGGATCAGCTTGTTTTTCATAAATAGTCCAATATATGTGCCTTACAAAGAAAAGATGAGATGTTTTTGTTGTGATCTTGAATACTTACTGAGTGCATTTTCTGAGACATTCATTTCCATGACGTTCCAGCAGGTATTGCACCTTCAGAATTCTTCCTAGACTAGTGATAAGACAATTCCTTTGTAGACCAGCCAAAGACAACACAGTCATGTTTGTTTCTCTAGGAAATGTCATCTCTCCTTGAAAACTAAGGTTCCTTTAGTGGCTTCTTAATCAACATGGATTCTTTCCATTCACTAGTGAACAGTTTTACAGAATTAAATCTCACTTTTTAAAATTAGCAAAACACGTTAATGCATATGTCAAACACAGAAAAGCTTGATTGCTGCTTCATCTCTCAAGCACTGTGAGAAATTTAAGAACAGAGTTCCTGTAAGAGATGGTCATTTTAGAAAAGTAAAGTATGCAGACCAAAAAGAAGTTCTTTCGGGATATTGACAGCACTATTCATAGCAGAAGTACTCCAGTTTATTCAGATGTACTGTATTTATAACAGAACAAAAGACCAGCAGTGAGGAGTCTGCTAACTGTACATGATGATAGGATTGTGGACTATTTCTTTTAACAAAGAGAATCATTTAGAAGAGAAATCAACAACACCAACAAAAAAGTGGTTCTAAAAATAAGGCAGCTACAAGGTAATCTATATCTTCATCTGCTTCACTGTTAGGTAAATAATCTGATATAACTGGAAAGTAAATACATCAAGAAGTGTTTGTTTATGTTGCTATGGCTAGTAATCTACTTCAAGATGTAAGTTTTTTTCTATTAGTGTCTGCATTAATTCTTTCATTGTACAGCTACATTTCATCTTTGATTGACTGCTCTGGTTACATCAGTATCTCACACGGCAGGCTTAATGGATGTACATTCCATGTAAAAATAGCTAACCAGTGTTATGTGTCTGTGTTTTTGCCAGCAAACACAGGATGCAGCCAAGTGGTTAAAAATGTTCTTGTAACACTGTATGTTATGTTCTTTTCTAGCACTATTAGACTCCTACTGTCCACCAACAACAAGTAAAATTGGATTGTACAATATATTGTACAAGAGCTGTTGTTTTAAAGGCTGTGTTATTAATCTCTCTTTACAATTAGCTCATTTCTGTAATTTTACAGCACTGTAGTTAGTTACTTCAGTCTCAAGGAAAGATAACACTTCAAGCTGGATGTGTACAAAACTGAGACCAGCTGATTTGAAAAGTCAAAATAAGTGGAAAACAGTTCATAAAGAGTATTCTGATATCTTAAGAAAACATTAAATTAAGATACAGATACAAAAGCACACAAATGCCTCTGTACTGCTCTCTTTTGACCAAGCTTTCTTCTTGAGTAGTCTCAAGCTAATCAGTGTTTGAATGATGACCTTACTACTCAATATTTTTATTTGGTCATCTCTTTTTGGAGTTAATAAATGTATAAAATAATGATTCCATTGGCAAAAGTAATAAAAGCAGGCAGTTGTGCTAACTGACAGAAAACCTATTACTGTACAAGAAAAGGGATATCTGACCTTTTCTTAGATCTGAAATTTTCTGCCTTGCAGTGTTTTCTTATTAAGAAATACTGAAGTTAAAATGTAGGATACTACACTTAGACAGGAATAATCAGCTGCAAATACTGCATGTGTAATAACTGTCTGGGTAGAAGTCCTGTAAGAGACTTTGGGACTTAAGGTCAATTACGAGCTAAATGAGAGTCAATAATGTCATCCCAAGCAATCACACCAAGGGTATACATACAAGGAGATAGGTAGCAAAACTATGCATTAAGCAATTGCTTTAGCTTGTATAATAAAACCTCTACTAAAATTTCACCTCCAGTTTTGGAGACCTCACTTCAAGAAAGATGCTGAGCAACTGGATAGACTCCAACAGAGAGCAATCAGAATGATCAGAGGTCCTGAGAAGATGGTCCATAGGGTAAAATAGAAGAAACAAGGGCTGGATAGCCTAGAAGGCAGAGAAACAGGAAGAAGAAAAATCTTTTTTTTTGCAGCAATGAATATTCAGATATTAAGAATGAGATCTCC
>NW_010182397.1:0-13030 GCF_000695765.1 Mesitornis unicolor | reverse complement strand
AAAGAGTGTAGTATCTATAACAATAAACTGGGCAAATATTTGTCTTGGACATGGAAAAAGTAGATTGCTTTATTACCTGGAGAGGTAAGGTAGGTGACTTCCTGGCATTCAGCTCTACTTCTTTCTGTCATGAATAAGACATCATTTCAAAGAGGAAAAAGACAACTGAATCCTTATCAATGTCAATTGTTGATGGATAAATAACACCACCAGGTACTTGTATACCTCTTTAATTAAAGAATGTCATAGCTTTTTACAAATCTTAATAAAAAGAGCATCACAATATTATGTGGTAGATGTAAAACCACTTACTGCACAGATGAATTAACTTAATGCAAGGTGATTACATGATGTTACTCTAGGGACTGTTTCTCATTTTCATTTGCGTTTGCCCTTCTCAAAATTTATTTTGTTGATTTTATTTAAATGGAAAGCCCTATTAGTGTATATGTTGTGTAAATATGTATCATTCTAAGTATGCTGTATACAGTACATATGGTTCCTATGTACAGTATCAGTGATCAGATCATACCCAGACTAAATAAAAGGTTCTTTAGTCAGTTCCTAAGAGAAAAAAAGTCAGATTTTAATAAGACTTCTTGCACATCCCCCAAATTTCTTTCCATAATCCATGTAAGAGTTTAAATATTTATGAATGTATTAAGCTAAACAAATTTCCTCCATATATTTTGATCTATTTTTTCCAAATACTCTATTTGTCTCACTTAAATTGCAACTCTATGATCTAAAGCTTTATTTACACTTAGAATTCTGAAGTTAGATAATAAGATAAACCTTTACTGGCGTTTTCTGTGGCTGTTACAATAGGCTTTCATGGTTCATATGAGATTTCTGGCTGTGAAGTGCTTTTATTGACTTTATTTTAGCTAACATACTTTTTACTTAGCAAAAATAAAACTGACCAAGGTAACATTTTTAGCCCCAGATGAGTATGTTTCCTGAAAACTGGAAACTGTTGACTTGAAACATCAACAAAAATCTTTCATAGATATGTTCAAAGTATATGGTAGACTTCAATGCATTACATCTTTTATAATTTCAGTGATGCTCAATTGGAATGAGTTTACCTGTGAACTTTTTTCACTCTGAAATTTACAACATTTGATATTCACTACTGTAAAATAAATCTCAGTTGTTTTCTTGCAGTAATAATAAAATCCTCTTAAAACTACTTTCCTGTTATTGAAATGTCCATTGTTTACAAACATACAGCATGATTACCTCTTACTATGACTCCTAAATTGTAAAATCATTTTGTAACATTGTTATAAATTATCTATTTTATTAGAACAATTCCCAGGAAACAAAGACGTCATCTACACAGCAAAGTAATTTAACAATTTACAGTAGTACTGAGGGAAAAAAAAAGTATTTTCTCACTACAAGAAGTTACATATCAAGAAAAATGGTACAATTATCAGCTTATTATGTGATGTGACTCTATGAAGGATTTCTAGTTCCAATTACATCTGTACAGTGCCACCCTTGGAAAAACAAACACCTGAACTCTGCTAATCTGCCACTTTAAACTTTTTACCTTCATAAGATCTGAAAGTAGAAATCAGGTTTTCTAATGAACTGGATTTCACAAAACTTCTTCATTTTTTAATGAGGCATCTCAGAATTCTGCCAGGTTTTCCACTCTGTGCTATTTTTCATACTGCATTTGAAAGATATACCTTCCAAAACACATCAGACTGTCGGAGAAGCAATTACTTCTCACAGTAGCAAGGTGCAGACCATCAGCACTCTTCTTTCCCTGGAAGGCCTGACTCCTAGATCAAAGTTCCTACTAAGTACTGAGCTGGGAAACACTGTGAGTCAAGTGGCAAAATCTTTCTTTTGCTGGGGCAGAGAATCCTAGATCAATGTCATGCCCCTTTGAATGCTGAGCCCACCACATAGACCAACCATGGGGCTCTCCTGGCACAGGATGGCCCACATGATGCTCAGGGAGCAGGACTGCAGTGGCATGCTGCCCCTTGGAGGCTTTCTGGCTCCAGCTCCTGCTGATCTCAGCAGGTCCTTGGCACCTGAGCCCAACTCCTTTGGGAAGAGATCAGCAGCTTACCCTACTGCCTGCTGTGGGCATTCGTGTGTGTGTGTACAGTGGCAGGGTATGTGGGGATGGTGATGAGATATTGCAGCTGACTAACACTGTTCACTGCCTGTAACTCCAGCTGGGCCAGTGAAGAGGTGCTCCACAATCCTTTTGTTCCTTTATTTAGTTCTCAGCAGTGGCTGGTCATTTTTCAGCTATTACCTTCAGATTGTTAATTCTAATAGTATAAGTTAAGTTGTGCTACTAGTATGCAGGACAGTCCTGCCTGCTTCCTGTACGTATCCCTGTAATGACACAAAGCATTTCACTAATGTTTGGAGGACAGCAGTACTGACCCTATTTACACCTAGATTCGTTGCAAAACAATCCACCTACTTTTCATTTTACACAATACTACTTCCAAGAGGGAAAATCTTTGTGCTACTTTCAGCATGATTATATTGATTCTGAGTTGGAACTGGATGATTTCAAGATCCCTTCCAACAAAATTCTTTCTATGATTCTATTATATGATTTTCAAAGGCATTACAGACTTCTTTGCTGCAGGTGTCCAGTCCACACAGAGTTTGCTGGACATATAAGAAAAGGTTGCAAAGAAGATAGTTTTAGTCTATGTGATGCATGTGAAAGCATCACACCTGATAAAAACAAAACAAAACAAAACTAAACTAAACTAAGCTAAAAAAACCCCACAACTAAACAAAACAAAAAAAACACCCACTCAGATTAGCTGGGAATTAAGAGGAGTGAGAAACCTTATCTTAGCTTTCTAATCACCAATTTTATCATTCAGGAGAAAAAAGGAGATCACATCTTACTGTAAATTTCAGAGTTACAGGAGAAAGACATGTCTTAATTTGCAAGACCCTTGGTATGCAAGTAGCAGAAGGCAATTCATGCCTATAAATATATTGGGCATTTTCAACAGCTTGGGGAAGAAGGGGTTATCAGAAATTTAGAAAATAAATTCTGTTACTGAATAATACTGTGGTAACACAGGAGATGGAGAACTATGACTGCAGACTCAAGAACAATCTGCAGTCAGCATTATTTGCAAAAATGATCATAATGTTGCCATCTGTTTCAGTGGAAACCATTAACAGTTTGTGGTACTTTGAATACATAAGCTTCTTTGTGCTCCTGGAAAGTTACAGCACCAAAACTCAGTGTTTTCACAAGAGTCAGTCCAACATTAGCAGCTATAGCTCAAGGGTTATTTTTCCACCTGACCGCACCCCTTTTTTTTAAAGCCTTTTAAAATTCGTTGCAGTTGTATAATGTATTAGGACATTAACTCTTTCAATTGCTTCTCACTATGAAAGTGTCATTTACAGTAACCATTATGAAATAACAGAACTTTTTATTCCTTTCTTATGAAGTCACTGATAGTGTTTACCTTTAAGATGTGTAACTTAAGTGCTCTGTAATACTCTATGGAAGATTGACTCTCCCTCTTGCTGTGACTTGGAGTAATCTGGAGAGATCAACTTTCTTAGATGCTTCATATTATTGCTTAAAGCTAGGTCAAGTCACTAGCTACTTAATAACAGCATAAGATTAAAAGGTTACATAGAGAGAAGATTTATGCATTAGTGCTGCCATGCCAATAGTGGGAAATTTAGAAAACTAATCATATACTTCCCAATTCTGAGAAGCAACAATGCAGAGAAACAACAGTCGGCAGACTGAACCTCTGAAGTTAATATTCTATTTTCATATTTGCATTAGGGTATTATCATACACTGGACTACAGATACACTTCATCCAAATTGCTTGCCCAAAAGATGACCATGGCTTTTCAAAATGAAGAAGAAATGCAAACTAGGATGATGAAACCATTGATATTTTTTTCTCAAAAGTGTAAGCTGTCCCATTTTCCCTCCCTAACACTATTTCTGAAGACAGAAGAAAAGGGATCTATAATTGGATGCTTGGCATCACTCCTTTCATTATATGTTGATGTTGAGATATATATTTCAAGTGGCTACAGAATGCATTTTTATCAGTTTAGTTCTGTGAAACACAAAATTTAGAATCTGAGCATAAACATTTTCTGGGTTTCATTTTGCTTGTACTTTGATTTAGTAGAAACTCTATATAATCCTTTCCAAATCAGTCACTTCCTACTTGTTTCTCCAGACATGGCTAAACTGATGTATGAACCACATTACTATGTGTTCTTCATCGGCAAAGGCTGCTTTGAGAAAACTCATTGAAAAGGAGGGCAGTAGGAGCTGTAGAAAGGAGAAAATGGCATTTTACAACTCAGGCTAAAACAGATTTCATGTTCTCTTAAGCTGTGCATTTAAATATTATTGTTTCCATTTAGTAAAAAACCTCTTTTGTTCTGTCACTTCCTCATAGATTTCCTGACTAGGCAGGAACTAGTTAACCATCTCCAAAACAATTTAAAATTCAAAGATGTGTAATAATGTTTTGAGGAAAAAAAAATCAACAAAAAAACCCCCAAATAAACCCAAAACCAAACACAAAATATGACACTAAACCCTAAGAATGATAATTAAGAGTCTGAAGTACAAAAGGGTAATACATTGTCCTCTTCCCCAGTAGGGAAGTTCATTAGCAGTGGAATCATGTCATTTGCCCATCTGTTCATAATTGCATTCACCGCAGGAACTAAGTGACGGAAGTGACATCACCCGGGCTCAGCATAGGCGGCTCGGTAAATCACACTTGCCTTCGTCTCCGCATGGGCGCTTTCCTCCATCTCCAGCTCAGACTCTTCTCCAGCCTCTTCCATGGCATGGGGAGCCCATCTAATTTACACGCATTGCCTGAGCAGGGCTGGCCTGGGTCAGCAAAATCTGAGACCTGGGATGGAAATTTAAAAAAAAAGCTGATGCAACTTCTGGATAGGAGTAAAGCCATATTGAGGGGGTAATCACCCTTCAACTGGTTGGAAGCATACCTCTTGTTTGTATGCCCTAAACATTGGATGCTTAGCAGCTGCTGTAATATCAATGGGCGATTGAAACAGGCCCTCATTAGATTAGTGCTGAGCTTATTGCTTGTGCCAGTCTCATTATTATTGGTGACTAAACTGGCAGATTGTCAGGACGCCTCATGGTGAGATGAGCTTTTGCAGCTCTTTGTTTGTAGTTATTATAAACAATGAAGTGAAAGCAATCCCCTGGGCATAGTCATGTCTCAGATGTTTTTTGCAAGCAGCAATCAGCTTGAAGAAGCAGCAATGGTAAACAACTTCTTATTTTAAGAAGCGGTATTAATTAAAGCATGAGGCATGGTTCTGAAAGAGAACTTGTTAATTATTTAATGTCACCTGCACTATCAGGCCCACCAGTCAGAAACTGTTTCATTTTGCCTCAGATGGGCTCAGCCTGTCATCTGAACCAGTGGAAAATCATGTGTGGTGCTAAGTGCCAAAAAAATAGGCAGCGTACAGCTGGGAGTCATATCACATTTTAATGTACAATCCAGGTTTATTACTTCTAAAGAATTCTGGATTGTGAACAGTAGGCCATATTACACAGTGTGTATGAATGCTAAACTTAATTGGGAGTATTACATCCCTCATAAGAATACAGAGAATATTAAGTGGGCTGCAACTGTAGATATTCATGGTTATTGAAATTCTTGGCCATCTACTAATATCACTCCATACCAGTAGATGGTTTGGAAACTGCCTAGATGTTAAATTAAATATTGTGAATCAAGGGTTTGACATCTGTTAAACAAAACACACATTAAGAAGAAGAAAGAAGTTTTTCAAGCTTTCTGCAAAGCTTCTACTGCCATTCCTGTAACACAAGAGAAAGCTTCCTACTTTTCTTGAAAGACATACAGACATGATCAGGGTAAGCAGAATACAAGCATGAATCACTGGATCTGAAACAGTGCTAAAAGGTGGGCATTGATCATCTGACTTTATGGTGAAAATGCTTGCCCCACTGAGAACCACTGGGACACATTTGGTAACCAAGTTCAGCCTAGACAGAAGGTCACTGGTACCCCTTGAAGGTATTTCAAGTTTCAATTGAGCTAGAAAATTCCGGCAGAGGAGTTTTTGTCATAAGATGACAATTTTCTTCTTAAAAGATGGAAAAAGGAACATAAGTTAAAAATACAGAAAAAGTACCACCTTTTTTACATCAATAAAAATTTAAGCTTCTTTCAAGTGAGTACCAATGAGGGACTTAGTTTTACAAATTGGTAGACACTGTGATCTGGCCTCTCAGAGAATAGTGTCTGACTTTTATATCTATTTCTATCACTACATAGACAGAAATTCAGATGAGAAAGGACCTGGCAGACCAGGATTGCAAGACTAAGAATTATTCCCAAGCTGACTTCAAACCATTAAACTGCAATGGCAAAGTTAGTGATTTATGGGTCATCAATATCTGCTGGAAAATTAATCTAAATTGTCACCTCCGTTTTCTCAGTACACATACCTAAATTCCAGCCTGCAACAGACATCAATCCAAAAAAACGCAGCAGTTCAACTACTATGCAGAGGATACAAAACTCCAATAAAAAGTTAATAAAATTATATAAGAATAGCCAATGTTCTGAGAAAATTTTCTACAGGAGAGTCAAGCTAAACAGAACAGTAGGAGAAAAATAAAGAAGCATAACAAAGTTACAGGCATCAATAGCTGCAGTAAAGAGAAAAGGAAATTAGTGAGTAAGCATGCAAGAAAGAACAAGAACATTGATTCACTACTTGCTAATTTGAAAAACAGGATTGTATTTCTTTTCCTGCATACACTGTGCAAGAAAAACCTTGGAGCCCTGAGGGCACAGTCTTAACCAAAGGGTTTGCAGTATTAATGAATTGTAATTCTGATAAACTATAAGATCCATTAAAGACTGAGAAGAATACAAAGCTTACAAGAGAGGTTAATTAATTATCTGATAGGTAGAGATGAGACAACAGGAGATCCATATCCCAAGTCGATCTAACCCAAAAGCTGACAGGGTGTATCAGGAAAGACGTTAGCCCCAGGAAGGAGTATATACTGAGGACAAGCAATCAACGTAGTTAGATCTGGCAGTCACTCAGAGCTAACAGCGAAGTAAACATGCTTAAAATGAAGCACCAAGGAATTTAAAAGTAGTGCTTCAAATCATGACAATGTCTGTGGGCTGTTTGTTCCTTTAAGAAACATTTATGATGTGTGAGAACAATGCTGCTGTAAGTTACAATTCTATTATCACCTTGAAACCCACTAAATTGATTACACAATAATGTTTCTATTTTTTCCCCACTCTCTCAACCACACTCAAAGGTGTCTTAACAGTCAATAAAGCAGCAACAGCAGCAGACTCAGCTTGCTGCTGCTAGACAACATCTTTGAATGGGATTAATTTCACCTTCAGTGGAAGTGTGATGTATCCACTACTGAGAGCATTTTTCTGCCAGGGTTAAGGGTGTGGAAAGGCTGACAATCTTAGTTCGGGCACATTTTGTTTTTTTCAAGGGATAAGAGCTAGGGTCAGTAGCAAGTGGGTTATACAAGATGTTTTTTCCATGTGTCCACTTCAATATTAAAATGAATTCCACTTTGAGCATTGGCCAGCATGAACTAAAAAAAACACCAGGTTTTATCTTACACAAAATAGCCAACTGATAACACTTTACTTTTATAATCAGTCATGAACTAACAGATCTCATTACAAATCCTAAATTTTTTCAAAGACAATATAAAAGGGTCATGAAACCAATTTTTACTTCAGAAATGCAAGTTATTTTTCATACAGTTTAAAACCAAAGGAGATTCAATCATTGAAAAAATCTGTTAAAACGAAGCCAGGGGAGGTTTAGATTGGATACTAGAAAAAATTTCTTCACCAAAAGGGTTGTCAAGCATTGGAACAGGGTGCCCAGGGAAGTGGTTGAGTGACTATCCCTGGAGGTATTTAAAAGACGTGTAGACGTGGTGCTTAGGAACGTGGTTTTGTAGTGAGTTTGGCAGTTCTAGGTTAAAGGTTGGACTCAATTATCTTAAAGGTCTTTTCCAACCTAAACCATTCTATGATTCTCTCATTCTATAAATAGTGGAAAGGCCTAGAATAAAAAAATATTAATAATTAAAATAAAAGCAAAAACCAATTGGAACCATTAACTGAGCATTCAGCAATTGAGAAAAATAGATTTTTTCTACTTCAATAACCATAATTTTACCAAATAGAGATTAACAGCGTGATTCATAGGGTGTGCAATTCCGACAGAATACTCCACTGATAGAAGAGAGCAGGGTTAAGAGGTGTTTGGTTTATAACTTGGAGTGAACAGAGGAAGGAGAAAGATTCTGAAATGAATATTTTAATTTTCAGTGAAAAGCTTTTGGTTTCAAACAAAAAAAAAGAATCCTGGAGATGTCTGTGGGTGTGAAATGTTTTCTATCAGTGAAACACACCATACTTCTGCCTGAAGCTCTATTTGAGGAATATGTGAACTGCACTATGTGCCTCAAAGGACACCTCAAGATTTTGGACTTTTGCTGACATCTACTCTCTGGACTTCTGCTGGCATCTACCCAAAATGGACCTTCCTCTGCATTGCAAAGATGAACAATCGGCATGCACTACCCAGCCATCCACACACATGCCAGCTGCTGAGGTATTTCTGAGATAAACTGATGGCTCCCTTAGGCTAAAAAAAAAACAAAAAAAAAAAAAAGAAAAACCAAACCAAAAACAGGAAAGGCTGCTCTCCAGACATGCAACCAATAGGGATACTTACACAATATTCTGCTTACAGCTTCAAATTGTCTTAGCACAGCCCTAAAATGCTACTTACACATTTAAAGTGGAAAACAATTTAATGAACAAATACTTGGCAACTTGGGTAACAAATACATCAACCTTCCTTTTGCTGAGAAAAAATAATCTATAAATGTCAATATATTGAACAAGAAACAAATGCAATAAAACAGAAATACTGTAAAAGGTTCATAAGATTGGTAAAGAAAGTATGAAATACAATATCAACCATCCACTGTCTATATTATCATATGCCTTTCTACAGTACCAAATTCAGTATCTCCATGGAACTTTATGTTTTCAAAAGAACAATAATTATTAGCTTAAAAAGTGATTAAGAAATGGCAAAAGTTTCACCACCAAGATTTCAGAAAGTAGGCTTTCTACTCTATTTTTTACAGTGAAAACTTTCTGGCAACATATGCAAAAAGCAAAACAAAAAATCATTTGGCATCAAATCTCTGCTTTTCTGTGTCATTTCAGGAGTCTAACATGTCTGTCATATCATCACAGAGACAGGCAGCTGGACACAAGATTTAGAGACATGTTATTGATACTCCTCTGTACTGAGTTACCTTAATCATCAATAATCATGATCATGCTTGTGTTCTCAGTTTGGTTATTTTCTTTGTTTTGTCTCCAGCTCTGGCTCTGTGGTTGCAATCACCCCTGAGTTTTGTGTCACAGCTGCCAGTAGTGTGGAGATGCCCTGAAGACACTCGAATTGTGTTTTCTTCACTTTTCACTCCTAGGTATTTTTGCTCCTGTTAAATCTTTCATACAAACATTTTCCTAATTCAGTGTCAGCATGGTTACTTCAGGAGAAAGGTTTCATATTTTTAAAGGGGATTTAGAGATTTCAGGACATAGCTGACATAAGAACTAAGGTCTGGTAATCCAGGCACTGAGGTTTTCAGTTTTTCTTGCTTTCAAGCAAGAATTTGAAAGTGAAATTCACTAGAAATTCACATGAAATTTCACAGGGTGCAAAACAGTCAGTGTCAATTAAACACTAATGTAGCAGCTAAAACTATATCCAAACCTGAGCTGTAATTTCTATCATCACTTCTTTGAAGTCTGCTGGTATTCATACCCTTCAGACATGATAGTAATCAGACCAGAATGCCCCTGTCAAAGCTATTGGTAAGGGACTTTCTTCTGCTTTTGTGTCATTCCAGCCCTGCTTGATGGCTGGCTTGTTTTTCACACAGTTCCTGACTTTCTTATCTTGGACAAGACAATACCTGAGGCAACATGTATATGCCTTTTAGGTCATGAGCTGTCTGCCTGTTGAAGTGGGCATGCTGTATATCTCCAGCTTCTGTATGACTTTCCAGAACATTTTTCAGAACTGATCTGAGCTCTGATGGCCAACAGAGGTCTTCTGTGTTCAATAGGGTATGGAGTCTTGCCTTTTAAAATTGCTCTTGCAGTTGTTTTTAACTGTGCTGAGGTTGTTCACTTGTAAATCCTAGATATGAACAGCTAGCTCTTCTGCAGCATTGAGTAGTCTGTTTACAAGTATTTCCCAGCTGCTTCAGCTGTTCATTATTTTTTGTACTGAACAGAAGCAAATACATATGAGACAGCCTGTATGAGAAGCATAATTTAGTCTTTCACCTCATCAATCTTTGCTCTAAATTTCCATGCTCAGAAGGTACAATGAAAAGAGAGTTGCAATGGTTAAGCACTGCCAGGTAACATCATCTCCACTCGTTTCACCTTTTCCATCAGTCTCTTTGTTTCTTCAGTGTTGGCACTGCTGTCCTGCTATTTGGCAGTCAGTTGTCTGAATTCTCAAGTGTACTGTGGCTCACTGTCTGAAGGTAACATGCCTTCAATTTCCTGATCACAATCCTTGCCAGATTATCTTCCCAGAAATAAAAGTAGCAATTGATTGTGACTATCCTGTTATGAAAATTTTTAGACCTGACTCACTCTCTGCTGTAAATTCACCATGTTTTTTGCACACTTAACACTTGCACAGAGAGTCCACAATTCTCTAGTAGTACTGTCAGTACTTTCTTCTTGCAACCTCATTTATCCCAGAGCATCACCTGCTACTTGGAAGATAGTCACCAAGTCCTGCCTCATGTATTTCCAGACTACATTGGACCTCTTTTTCAGAAACAGAAAGACACTGTGGCATGCTCTTTCCCCAGTTCTTAAAAAATACCAGTGTTGCACTTTGAAAGGTGTGCTCTGCTAAGTGTATGTGCTTTCAGCAGTGGCTTATCAGAAAATTTGTCTCTTTTCCCATCACAGCACTAGAGTCAGTATATTCTGGAGTCTTGAAGATGAACGTAAGAGTGGCTTTTTCCATCAAGACTTTTTTCAACAAGTTGTTCGTATTTGTTGAACTTCATATACACCTTGTACCCAAAGGTGTAGCTTGCTTTGTCACTGCTGCACTGCCAGATCAAACCAAACATCTTTTCTAGCTAAGCTTATACAATTTCCTTTTCTGTTAAGGCTGTATATCCAATGAGATGCTGGATTTACAGTATTACTCTTTCTGGATTTCCTTCTGAAACATTACATTCTGGTTGTAGTTCCATTATTGCCTGAAGGCACTCCTTATTCTTTATTCCTTCAAATGGCATCTCCTGAATTGATGACCAGTACCCTGACACATCTTGTGTGTTAGCTGTCACAGGGTTCAGTTAAAGGATAAGTAAAAGAGAGTATTTACTTTTTCATCACAGCGTCATATGACCTTGTCGTGGTTTACGCCCAGTGCACAACTGAGCACCAAGATGCCCCAAAAAAGAGGGCTAGTCAAAATAAGGACTGGGAGGGCTTCTCACCACTTAAATGGTCACAGGCAAAAGACAGACTCATCATGGGAAGAACAAACAAGCAAGCAAACAAAATAATTTGTTACCAACAACATCAGAGTAGAACAGTGAGTGATACAACCAGATCTTAAAGTCAAACACCTTCCTCTCACCTCTTCCTTCTTCCTGGGCTCAGCTTTTTCCTGGTTTTTTCAACTCCCCTCCTTTTGCCCAGGGCCGCAGGGAGGGTAGGAATGGGGGTTGCAGTCAATTCATCCCATGCAGGATGAACTCTTTTTAAAGTTGTTCTCCCCAGGCCCCACTCCTTTCTCCACTGCAGGTCTCTTCTGATGGTTCTGAAGAGTTTCCTGCTCTCTCTTTTGGGCTGGAGCTGCAGTAGGGCTTAAGCTTAAGCTGGGGCAGGGCCCGTGCAGCCCCGCCGGGCAGGGCTGGGGCCGTGCTGCCCGCACCTAGGGCCCCGCTGGTCTGGGCTGGTACCAGAGAGAGAGAGTGTGTGTGCTGCACCCCCTCTTAAACACATTAATTCACAGGAGCACTGATTGGCTTTGCCTTGGTCAGATGTGGGTCTGACATTGAAGCCAGGGATGCTTTTCAGGTAGCTTCTTACAGTAGCTTCTTACCTCCCCCACTATCAAAAATAAAACCAAAACCCCTCACAGAAAACCCAATACAGTCCTACAAGAGCCCTTCCTTTTTTAGCATAGTGTTGCAGACTGTCAGAGTTTTTGATAAAAAGGTAGATTAATTCCAAAGTTACCAAAAGTCTAATGATAAGGGGGCTTTTCTAAGAAAATCTAGGCTCAAACCTGAGTTCTACCTAAAATAGTGTATCCAGCTGGACACGTATCAGGGATCTGCATACACCTTTCATCCTTAGCCCTCTCCTAGAGGTTTGACTGCAGGTCCTGGGCCACCTCAAAGAGAGCACAATGGGTGATCTCAGGGACAGTTGCTGGCCTCAGGGACAGCTGCTATGAAGAACCCCAGAACAAGCCTTAGCAAGTGCCTGGCACCTCCTTGTCTTAGGAGCTGCTTTTAACCTAAGGATTTTGCCTTTGGCCCCCTCACCTGAGTCGATCAGTGAGGGATGGCTTCTGCTTAAGGTTGGGTGCTGGGAGTCCTACATAAGAACAAGGCAGGTAGAGGCTGGGTCCTCACCAGCAAGAGTCCCAACTCACTGTATGAGAGGCAAGAGAGCCTGGTAGGCCTGGTTAAAGCCCATGTTTTGAAGGAAAGCTTGGATTGCAATGAAAGAAGGGTGGGGAGCAGTCTCTTCTTCCAAGTAACAAATGATAAGACGAGAGCAAATAGCCTCAAGTTACACTGGGGGAGGTTTAGAAATAATATTAGGAAAAAATTCTTGACTGAAAGGGTTATCACAGAATCACAGAACATTAGGGAT
>NW_010182396.1:237-571 GCF_000695765.1 Mesitornis unicolor | reverse complement strand
GGTCCCAGTTCACTTTAGGGGTGCAGCCCCAATGCCTAGGGGGAGTCTTGGGGGTCTGAGTTTGCTCCTGGGGGACCCTCAGGTGTTTGGGGAGAGCCCTGGGGGTCCCAGTTTATTTTGGGGGTGCAGCCCCAGGCAGCTGGGGTAACCCTGGGGGTCTGGGGTTGCTTTGGGGGAGCTGCCCCAGATGCCTGGGGTCATTTTTGGGGGGAGCCATGGGGGTCTGGGGTCACTTTGGAGGTGACTCAGACCCCTGGGGGTCCCAGTTCACTTTGGGGGTGCAGCCCTGGATTCCTGTGATCATTTTGGGGGGGACCTTTCAGTGTCTGGGGGG
>NW_010182396.1:0-205 GCF_000695765.1 Mesitornis unicolor | reverse complement strand
GGTTTGAGGGTCTTGGTTTGTTCGGGGGGGCCCCCGGGGTGCCTGGGGGGGGCTCTGGGGCTCCAGGCTTAGGTTGGGGGTCCCCCAGACACTTAAGGTGGCCCTGGGGGTCTGGGGTCACTTGAGGGGGACCCTCAAATGCTTGAGGGGAGCCCTGAGAGTTTGGGTCCGCTTTGGGGGTGCAGCCTCAGACCCTTGGGGGAGC
>NW_010182395.1:113450-116907 GCF_000695765.1 Mesitornis unicolor | reverse complement strand
ATATATGTATGCGCACATATATGTGTATACTGCTAGAGGTACCGTATTTATTTAAGTGAAAAAAATCCTAGTATTAATTCATTTTGATGAATTAATAGTGAGGAATGTACACCGTTCAGAAAATTCAAAACGTGGGATGTGGGGGAAGATGGGACAGAAGCTGGTGGGCTCTGCAGAGAAAACGTGTAGTGGAGTATGTGTGTGGGGAATTGCTAGCTTGGAAAAAAGTATTAATGTAGTCTCTGCAAAATAAGCAAAAAAGCTTTCAAGTCAAGGCAAAGTAAAGACAGAAAATGCTGCAATATTGTATTATTTTCTTCCCTTGTAGGCCCTTACATGATTCATTACATTGATGTCTCTCGTTAGCAGAGAAAAATAAGAGATGATTATTCTCCCATCCCCCTCACAAACAAAGGTCATTTAAAATGTCTTCCCTCTGAATAAAACTCAGAATGAATCAAACAGTTATTCCTTAAAACATATCCAGAAATCCCTTTGGAATCCCCAAATCAGAATACCCAGCAAAAAAAGACTGTTTGTTATTGTTACAGTGTGGATGGATCTTGCTCTGTGGTGCCAGGATCTGCTTGGCCAATCCTCATTTATACTTTCTGTGTTCTGCTTAAGAGGGTCTTGAAGATTAAAAAGCGTACTGAGTGATTGACATTTCTCCAAAAGAAGTAAAGGCGCAAGTAAGGATAGGATATAGTCATTAGAAAAATGGCTTAGCTTTATTCCTGCCCCCAACTTTCCTATTGTGTGTACTTTAACGATGGAGAGAGCCTCTGCTCATGCTCGAGGGGTTTATGCTCCAAGAAGCAGTAACCAGACATTGTCTTTACGCTGAGGTCCCTTGTCAGGCAAGCTTGAAGCTCTCCGGGCAGCATCCCTTCAGTCAGCTCAAAACTCTGCTGATTCCTGACACCCAGCCTCCACGAAAAGGGAGCACAATTCTTTTGTGCCCATTATCTGTAAACCACAAGTTATGCCTCAACATTGCCAGGGTTGTTTGGTTCAGCTGATTTCTGTTTTGCGTGGTGTAGCTTTGGGAGCGTCCCTGACGTGGCTGAGGTCCTGCTGGTCCTTTCTGGTTACTTTTAAAGACAAGAACAATCCATGGCACTGAATATTCATTATTACCCATCTACAGGGTTGAAAAAGTAAAAGAAGGAATAAAATATGTATGTGTGAACATATAGCAATCGTAAAATAAACTTGGACACAGATGATATGGGTTTTATGGGCTGTATTTAGATACCCTGCCTTCAATGTCAGTCCTTTTTTAGCCAAAACTATTCAGTGGGCTAAAGTACTCGCAGCCACCACTAAACTTTATCTCTAAGACCTTGGAGGCATTTGTGTCATCCAACTGTGCTCCTTCATCTCTGTGTACCCTGTTGTCTGCAAAGGCTTGTTTTGTTATTCTAAGTGAGAAAAGGAAAACTTTCTGTATAATTTAAGAAGTAAGAAGACTGCAGATTAGAAGACGAGCCAGGAAGGGAGTTACAGCAGGGCAAATGTGATTCATTTTGTTTTGTTTGGGAGGGGGGGCGGAATTGAACTACCTATGTTAATGAAGCAGTTTCACCCATGTTTACTCAAACTGTTGAAATCCAGGAAAGTTAAATTTGGCATTAAACTTTAATAGAGATCTAAATTTGGAGCTACTCATGTTCTTACGGTTAAGCAAGCACTTAATTGTTTTGCCAGATGGGGTTCCAGTAAGTGTACTGCTGCCACTGATTTGTTGAATTGTTAGTTGGGGTGTTTTTGTAGGGAGCAGAGTTCAGCATCCACTGGTTTGTACGAGTAGTTTCCACCCACTAATCTGTTAAATCTAGTGAAGAGAAGAATTTTGCTCCCTTTTAATGTATGCCCAGTCGTATTTGGCTAACTTGCTGTTTTGCTGGGGCAAAGACAAGGTGTATATATCACACAATAGCATTTTCTTTAATAAATCAAAATGTTTTTTCATTTACCTTAAGCCATGTATATGCTACAGGCGAGAAGCTGCTGCATGTTTAATGTGAATAACAGAGCTGTTATATCAAGTCCATTCCCAGTGTGCTTCCTCTGACACCAGTGACTTCAGTGGATTTATTCCAGGGATGAATTGGGCTATTCCTATTCTGTGTAGGTAAATCTTCAGGCAGTGCTAATTAAAAGAATGTCAACTGATTTTACCATTCCATTATGCTGGACTTTGTAAAGGTTATTTATATCATTCTGCATCAGGCCCCAGTGAGAGAATATTTCTGGTGGCAGTTCATCTATTAAAATAGCTGCAAGAAAATGTAAGCACTGGAACTAAAAATAAAACTTTGTTTCTCAACAAAGCAAGTGACATCCACATGCATATTTTCAAGTTTTAGCATCTTAACTTTTACTGAATAGAAATGGCATTGCTTTTGTTACGCTTTAAGCACTACCATGTTACTGATGGAGTGACTACTGTTTAGTGAAAGGCAGATGTAAATGTACCAGTATCTGCAAAGACTTCTCAGCAAAGGTGCTCGTTGTTTCCTATGCTTTGATTCTCTGCTGGCTTTAAAGCAAGTGACACAGAAAAAGTTCTGTTTACTGTTGAATATAGATTTTCTGTGTGAGCTGACTGTGACCCTTCCCTAAGCTTATTAATAGATGACCTTACATTCACATGTTTGTGCTTACTCTGTATTTGTTCAAGCACATTCTATAAACCATTACAGCAAGCTTTTATATTATAAAGCACATATGACTAAGACCTCTGTTAAATTAAAACTTGACCGTATCTTTGAATGCTCAGTTCACTTTCTTTTGTTTCTATTCAAGCATAAATCACAGTGGGTGTCCTCTCAGTTACGATGCTCCCTTTTCTAATTAGGCATTGTGAAATGCTGGAGATAGATCTCAGTAACTGGCCATCATGCAGCATTGCAAAATATTCTTCAGAATGGACAATGTCTTTCAGAGCAAATTCTGTAAACATCTGGATATATCACAGGCTGTCAGGTCTCAGTGGCTGTGTTCAGATTTTTTTGACAGTGGAGGAAAAAGAAAACCCACTTAAGACAGCCACATAATCCTCAACTGGTAAAAATGGTTTGTTTTCCAGTCTTACACCACAAATCAGTGCTTTTTGTACTAGCATCATATATCCATATAGCTTCTAAAAAGCAAGTAAAACGTTGAAAAAGATCAATGCTACATTGGTTTGCTAGTGCCAGAACTTTTCAGCTTGTTGTTTGATGGGGTTGTTTTGTGAATGGAAAAAAAAGGGTTCACATAAAAGAGACTCTAATCTGCTTTTATCTGCTGTAGTTCTGATTTTATATTTGTTGTCTTACTCCTGAAGTCAGAACAGTTTTTAGAGTAGTTTCGGGTGTGCTGCCTGCCTGCAGACCCTGCGGGATTGAGTGCAAGGACACACTGGGAGCCCTTTCTTTCCTTCAGCCAGGTCTCCTGACGAGGGGACGCG